>NW_027307854.1:300000-480000 GCF_047496885.1 Scyliorhinus torazame
CATTTGAAAGTCTTCATTTCGTTTCCACCCTCCTGGATTTCTTTTTTAATCTGAGGTACACTCTCCTTATTATCTCCCATCAGATCACCTTTACTTTTACCACTTGAGTATTTCTCATGTCCCCAGTTTCTATCCCTCACAGGCTGAAACTGATGTCGGAAACCAAGCTTTGATTCATGCACTAATTCATAATCATCTGCCATTTCTGCTGCTAATCTCGCAGTTTTAACCCTCTGTTCTTCCACATGAGTCCCCACTACATCAGGAATTTAATTTTTAAACTCCTCCAATAGTATAATTTCTCCGAGAGCTTCATACGTTTTGCCTATTTTCAAAGCCCTGATCCACTGATCAAAATTACTCTGTTTGAGCCTTTCAAACACCATGCATGTTTGACCAAATTCTTTCATTAAAATTCGAAACATTTGTCTGTAAGCTTCAGGCACTAGTTCATATGCACCCAAGATGGGCTTTTTCACCTCCTCATACGGCCCTCCTCCGGTATTGATGCAAACACTTCACTAGCTTTGTTTGAATCAGTAATAACCACATGTGCTGTGACCATTTCATTTGTTTAGCCACCTTCTCAAATGAACTGAAAAAGGCTTCTACCTCCTTCTCGTCAAACCTTGGCAATGTTTGGAAAGATTTAAATAGATCCCCACAAAGCCTTCAACTCTGACGCTCTTTCTCACTATCATCATCACTATCATCCAACTGTACGTTTCCCTTTACGATTGCCAATTTTAACTGAGTGTTATGTTTCACGGCCATGTTCTGAAGTTCAACCTCTATCTCTTCAAATGTTTTCCTGATCTGTATCTCCCTTTCTCTTTCTTTTTCCTCTCTATCTCTTTCGTATTCAAGCTGCTTTAATTATTTCTCATGTTCCATTTGTTTAATTTGCAACTTAAGTTTTGCCATTTCCAAAGAGTCAAACTGTATCTCAGGCAACTTTCAATGCTTAGCCAGCGCCATAATTCCCTCATCTTTTCGCATTTTGTCAGGCAATGTTAACTGCAATATTTTTGCCAAATCTAACAGTCTGCTTTTAGTCTCTGTCCGTAAGGTACTGCGTGTGACTGTCTCCACCCCCAAAAACGTCAGAGCCTCTGAAAGAGCCATTGTCCACAACACACTCCACACATAAAGTCGAATACCACATCTGATCAGCAACCACAATATGCTCACCCCTCACTGTCTTTAAGTTCACTAAACCAATCCAATAAGTAGACTTTTATTCCGGGCGAGCCCCCAATTTGTTATGAGCCAAGGTTTAGAGAACCCCAAACTATATGAGTGGAGTTCACCTGACCCACAATTTTACTAATTGTGGTATGGGGAGCACACGGCCCTCTACAGGAGTGGTACATCAGAAATGGAAAAGCATTTTTGAAAGCTAAACAATGTTTATTCAATGAACTCAAGTTAACCTTTTTAAAACAAACAGTGAACACCTTAGCAACCATTAATTCAAATACAAACTCCAAAGTGTACAACACTGAATAATCCGTAAGCTGTCTTTTTAACATCCAGAAGGCTTAAGACACATTTTACCAGAAGCACATTAAGTTGACATTCACTACTGAGAACATTTATAATTCTAAATTCACCAAATGATCATGAGATAGTCTTTTGATGGCAGAGAGAACAGGAGTACACCAGCTTGGTCTGGCGTCAGCTCAAACACTGAAAACGAAACAAAAACACACCCTGCAGCAAGCAGCCAAAAGCTAAAGTAAAATGCTGACAGACAGCCCAGCCCCGCCCACTCTCTGACATCACTGCAGTAATAAGCACCCATTTCTTAATGGTTCTCTCACTACAGATATTAATATACACCAATTTCTAAACACCCATTTCTGAAACGTACTCTTAAATGACAATATACTGCCCAGGGACTAGTGTATTAAAATGATAAACTACCCAGGAACTACTATAAATAATGGAGTACTGCACAGGGCCCAGTGTATTATAATAATGTACTACCGAGGAACCACGTTAAATAATGATATCCTGCTTAGTGTCCACTGTACAAAATGATATACTACAAACAGAAAACTGGAAATAATGGTATCATGCACAGGGACTACAGTAAATAATGACATTCTATCAAGGGAACAAAGTAAATAATGATATGCTATCCAGGACCACGACATCACGTAATATACTGCAGAGTTACCACTGTAAATATTGATATACAATCAAGGAACCACTGTGAATAAGGATATACTACACAGGGACTACAGTAAAGAATGATATACTACCCACGGAACAACGTCAATAAAGACATACAACTTAGGAACCACTGTAAAGAACGATATACTACCAAGGGAGCAATGTAATTAATGATATGCTACTCAAGGAGCTCTGTAAATAATGAACATAGTCGACAGAAACCACTAAAAATGATGCTATACAATTTAGGAACCACTGTAAAATAATGTCATTGCCAAGGCACCACTGTAAACAATGAAATAGTACCAAGGATCCACTATAATTAATGATATACTGCAAAGGGACCACTGTAAGTTACGATATACTATCCTGCGAACACTGCAAATAATGACGTGCTATCCAGGGACCACGGTAAATAATGATATACTACACATGGAATAATGTAAATGATGATATAACATAAAAGGGCCACTGTAAATAATAGTATACTACACAGGGACCACTGTAGATAATGATATACTATCCAGCAAGCACTGTAAAAAGTGAAACACTGCCCAGGGCCACTACGAATAATAATATATAACGGCACAGATCTCTGTAAATAATGATATTCTGCACAGGGATCATTGTAAATGATGATATACTACCCAGGGAACACTCGAAACAATGATACACTACCCAGGAAACACTGCAAAGAATGATAAACTACACAGGGACCACTGTAAATAATGATAGACTGCACGCTGTAAATAATGATATTGGGATCATTGTAAATGATGATATGCTACCCAGGGAACACTCGAAACAATGATATACTACCCAGGGACCACTGCAAATAATGATACTGCAAGAGACCGCTGTAAATAGTGATATAATGCCAGAGACCACTGTTAATAATAACAGACTACCTAGGGACCACTGTAAATAAAAATATACTACCTAGGGACCTCTGTAAATAATGATATACAACTCAAAGATCACAGTAAATAATGGCATACTACCCAGGGACCACTGTAAATAATGGCATATTACCAAGGGACCACTGTAAGTAATGAAATTCCACACTGGGATCGTTGTAAATAATTATGTACTACACAGGGACCACAGTAAAAACATACTATACTACCCAAGGACCACTGTAAATAATGACATACTGCCCAGGGACCACTGTGAAAAATGATATACTACCGCGGGACCACTGCAAATGATGTACCACACAGGGACCTCTGTAAATAATGACATACTATCCAGAAAAACTGTAAATAATGGTATTCAACCAGGGCCACTGTAAATAATGATATACAATACAGAGACTACTGTGAATAATGAAATTCCACCCTGGGACAGTTGTAAATAATGATGTATTACACAGGAACCACTGTAAGTAATGATATATTGCCCAGGGACAACTGTAAATAATTATATACTACCAAGGGACCACTGTAAATAATGACGTACTGCAGAGGGAGCTCTGCAAATAATAATATACTACCAAGGGGCCACTGTAAATACAGATATGCGAGCCAAGGACGACTGTAAATAATTACATACTATCCAGAGACCACTTTAAATAAAGATATACTACCCAGGGATGACTGTAAATGATGCGAGACTATCCAGGGACCACTGTAAATATTGAAATGTCACCCTGGGACCGTTGTAAATAATGATGTATTACACAGGAACCACTGTAAATAATGACATACTGCCCAGGGACAACTGTAAATAATGATATACTACCCAGAGACACTGTAAATAATGATATACCATCCAGGGACCGATGTTAATAATGAAATGCCAGCCTGGGACCGTTCATAATAATGATATACTACCCAAGGACCATTGATAATAATGATGTACTGCACAGGGGCCAATGTAAATAATGAAATTTAACGCTGGGACCATTGTAAATAATGAGGTACTGGACAGGGACCACTGAAAATAATCACACACTACCCAGGTACGACTGTGAATAATGCTATACTACCCAGGAGCACTGTAAATACTGATATACTACACAGGGACCGCTGTAAGTAGTCATATACCACCCAGGAACCACTGTAAATAATGATACTCTACCCAAAGACAACCGTAAAAAATGAAATTCTACCCTGGGACCGTTGTAAATAATGATGTACTACACAGGGACCACTGTAAGTGACATACTGACCAGCGACCACTGTAATTAATGATTCACAGGGACGGCGATAAATAATGAAAAACTGCCAAGGGACCACTAGATAATGAAATTCCACACTGGGAACTTTGTAAATAATATTGTGCTGCACAGGGACCACTGCAAATAATGATATATTCCCCAGGGACCACTGTAAATAATGATATATTCCCCAGGGTCCGCTTTAAATAATAGTATACGACCCAGGGACCACTGTAAATATTGATAAACTACCCAGGAACCACTGTAACTCATGATATTCCACCCAGGGACCGATGTAAATAATGATATATTCCACAGGGTTCACTGTAATAATGATATACTACCAAGGGACTACTATAAATATTGAAATTCCACACTGGGCCCGTTGTAAATAATGATGTACTACCCAGGGACCACTGTAAATGACATGCTGCCCAGCGACCACTGTAAATAATGATATCCTACCCAGGGACCACGTACAAAACGAGAAACTACCCAGGGAACACTGTAAATAATGACATACTATCCAGAGACTACTGGAAATAAAGATATACTACACAGGGACAACTGTAAATAATGATGTACTATCCATGGACCACTGGAAATAATGAAATTTCACCCTGGGACCGTTGTAAAAAATGATGTACTAACGAGGAGCCTCTGTTAACAATGAAATTCCACCATGGGACCGTCCAAAATCATGATATACTACCCAAGGACCATTGATAATAATGATGGACTACACAGGGACCACTGTAAATAATGAAATTTAACACTGGGACCTTTGTGAATAATGAGGCACTGCACAGGGACCACCGAAAATAATCACATACTATCCAGGGACGACTGTAAATAATGATTTTGGCGAGTTCACTATTGTTGCAGGTAAGGCATTCCACGGCCTCACTACTCTTTGCGTAAAGAACCTACCTCTGAACTCTGTCCTATATCTATTACCCCTCAGCTTAAAGCTATGTGCCCTCGTGCCAGCCATTTCCATTCGCGGGATAAGGCTCTCACTGTCCACCCTATCTAACACCCTGATCATTTTGTATGCCTCTATTAAGTCTCCTCTTAACCTTCTTCTCTCTAACGAAAACAGCCTCAAGTCCATCAGCCTTTCCTCATAAGATTTTCCCTCCATACCAGGCAACATCCTGGTAAATCTCCTCTGCACCCACTCCAAAGCCTCCACTTACTTCCTATAATGCGGTGACCAGAACTGTACACAATACTCCAAATGCGGCCGTACCAGAGTTTTGTACAGCTGCAACATGACCTCCTGACTCCGGAGCTCAATCCCTCTACCAATAAAGGCCAACACTCCATAGTCCTTCTTCACAACCCTATCAACCTGGGTGGCAACTTTCAGGGATCTATGTACATGGACACATAGATCCCTCTGCTCATCCACACTTCCAAGAACTTTACCATTAGCGAAATATTCCGCATTCCTGTTATTCCTTCCAAAGTGAATCACCTCACACTTCTCTACATTAAACTCCATTTGCCACCTCTCAGCCCAGCTTTGCAGCTTATCTATATCCCTCTGTAACCTGCTACATCCTTCCACACTGTCGACAACACCACCGACTTTAGGATCGTCTGCAAATTTACTTACCCACCCTTCTGCACCTTCCTCTAGGTCATTGATAAAAATGACAAACAGCAACGGCCCCAGAACAGATCCTTGTGGTACTCCACTTGTAACTGAACTCCATTCTGAACATTCCCCATCAACCATCACCCTCTGTCTTCTTTCAGCTAGCCAATATCTGATCCACATCTCTAAATCACCCTCAATCCCCAGCCTCCGTATTTTCTGCAATAGCCTACCGTGGGGGAACCTTATCAAACGCTTTGCTGAAATCGATATACACCACATCAACTGCTCTACCCTCGTCTACCTGTTCAGTAACATTCTCAAAGAACTCAATAATGTTTGTGAGGCATAACCTACCATTCACTAAGCCATGCTGACTATCCCTGATCATATTATTCCTATGTAGATGATTATAAATCTCGTCTCTTATAATCCCCTCCAAGACTTTACCCACTACAGACGTGAGGCTCACCGGTCTATAGTTGCCGGGGTTGTCTCTGCTCCCCTTTTTGAACAAAGGGACCACATTTGCTATCCTCCAGTCCTCTGGCACTATTCATGTAGCCAATGATGACATAAAATTCAAAGCCAAAGGTCCAGCAATCTCTTCCCTGGCCTCCCAGAGAATCCTTGGATAAATCCATTCAGGCCCCGGTGACTTACCTATTGTCAGCCTGTCCAGAATTGCCAACTACTCTTCCCTGCGTACCTCAATGCCATCTATTTTAATAGCCTGGGTCTCAGCATTCTCCTCCTCAACATTATCTTTTTTCCTGAGTGAATACTGACGAAAAATATTCATTTAGTATCTCGCCTATATCTTCAGACTCCACACACAACTTCCCATCCCTGTCCTTGACTGGTCCTACTCTTTCCCTAGTCATTCGCTTATTCCTATCATACCTATAGAAAGCTTTTGGGTTTTCCTTGATCCTACCTGCCAAATACTTCTCATGTCCCCTCCTTGCTCGTCTTAGCTCTCTCTTTAGATCCTTCCTCGCTACCTTGTAACTATCCATCGCCCCAACTGAAACTTCACACCTCATCTTCACATAGGTCTCCTTCTTCCTCTTAGCAAGAGATTCCACTTCTTTGGTAAACCACGGTTCCCTCGCTCTACGCCTTCCTCCCTGCCTGACCGGTACATACTTAGCAAGAACACGCAGTAGCTGATCCTTGAGCAAGCTCCACTTATCCAGTGTGCCCAACACTTGCAGCCTACTTCTCCACCTTACCCCCCCCCCCCAAGTCACGTCTAATGGCATCATAATTGCCCTTCCCCCAGCTATAACTCTTGCCCTGCGGTGTATACTTATCCCTTTCCATCATTAACGTAAACGTCACCGAATTGTGGTCACTGTCCCCAAAGTGCTCTCCTACCTCCAAATCCAACACCTGGCCTGGTTCATTACCCAAAACCAAATCCAACGTGGCCTCGCCTCTTGTTCGCCTGTCAACATATTGTGTCAGGAAACCCTCCTGCACACACTGTACAAAAAATGACCCATCTAATGTACTCGAACTATATCTTTTCCAGTCAATATTTGGAAAGTTAAAGTCTCCTATAATAACTACCCTGTTACTTTCGCTCTTATCCAGGATCATCCTCGCCATCCTTTCCTCTACAACCCTAGAACTATTAGGAGGCCTATAAAAAACTCCCAACAGGGTGACCTCTCCTTTCCTGTTTCTAACCTCAGCCCATGCTACCTCGGAAGATGATTCCCCATCTAGCATCCACTCCACCACCGTAATACTGCTCTTGACTAGCAGCGCCACACCTCCCCCTCTTTTGCCTCCTTCTCTGAGCTTACTAAAACACCTAAACCCCGGAACCTGCAACAGCCATTCATGTGCCTGCTCTATCCATGTCTCCGAAATGGCCACAGCATCGAAGTCCCACGTACCAACCCATGCTGCCAGTTCCCCTACGTTGTTTCGTATACTCCTGGCATTGAGGTAGACACACTTCAAACCACCTACCTGAACACTGGCCCCCACCTGCGACGTCAAACCTGTGCTCCTGACCTCTATACTCTCATTCTCCCTTATTCTAAAACTGCAATCCAGGTTGCCATGCCCCTGCTGCATTAGTTTAAACACCCCCCCCCCCCCCCAAAGAGCACTAACAAATCTCCCCCCAGGATATTTGTGCCCCTCAGGTTCAGATGTAAACCATCCTGTATGTAGAGGTCCCACCTTCCCCAGAAAGAGCCCCAGTTATCCAGAAATCTGAATCCCTCCCGCCTGCACCATCCCTGTAGCCACGTGTTTAATTGCTCTCTCTCCCTATTCCTCATCTCACTATGACGTGGCACGGGCAACATCCCAGAGATAACAACTCTGTTTGTTCTAGTTCTGAACATCCATCCTAGCTCCCTGAAAGCCTGCCTGACATCCTTGTCCCCTTTCCTACCTATGTCATTCGTGCCAATGTGGACCACGACTTGGGGCTGCTCCCGCTCCCCGTTAAGGACCCGGAAAACACGATCCGAGACATCACGTACCCTTGCACCTGGGAGGCAACATACCAAACGTGAGTCTCTCACGCTCCCACAAAATCTCCTATCTGTGCCCCTGACTATCGATTTCCCAATTACTAATGCTCTGCTCCTCTCCCCCCTTCCCTACTGAGCAACAGGGACAGACTCCGTGCCAGAGGCCCGTACGACTGACTTACCCCTGGTAAGTCCCCGCCCCCCCCCCCCACAAGTATCCAAAGCGGTATACTTGTTTCTCAGGGGAACGACCGCAGGGGATCCCTGCACTGACTGCTTCTTCCCAGTCCCTCTTACAGTTACCCACCTATCTCCAATCTTTGGTGTAGCTAATTCCCTAAAGCTGCTATCTATGACCCCCTCTGCCTCCCGAATGATCCGACGTTCTTCCAACTCCAGCTCCAGTTCCCAAACTCGATCTTGGAGGAGCTGGAGATGGCAGCACTTCCTGCAGGTCAAATCCGCTGGGACACTAACGGCATCCCTCACCTCAAACATCCTGCAGGAGGGACATTGCACTCCCTTCCCTGCCATCCCTCTAACTTTCTACCAAGATCTGGCTAACAACTAAATACATTTTTAAAAAATAATAATAATAAAATATGGTACTTACCTCACACCAATGGGCTTTATTATTAGGTTAAAGGAGGAGGGCGGGTGGGAGACACTACACGTGTAGTGTCTCGGGTTTCCTCTCCACCAGAATTTATTGGTGAGGGACTTCCCAGAAGTCCGCGGGTCGAACTTCCTGTTCCCGCGTTAAACACTAAAATAACCACAGCAAAGAGGGACCTAAAACGGGAACAGGTAAGTGTTTACCTAAATACTCACCCACCAGCTGCCTCTGCGTTCCGCTCAGGCTGAAACTCCAAGATCTGCTCCTCTCAGAAATCACTTGCGCACTGCTCCCGCTGAAATTGACTCGCCTGCTCCTGTGAAGGTCTCCCAGAAATCACTAATGCACCGCTCCCGCTGAAATCGACTGGCCTGCTCCTGCAAAGGTAAGTGTTTTTAAAGGAGAAACGTATCTCCCAGAAATCACTTGCGCACTGCTCCCACTGAAATTGACTCGCCTGCTCCTGTGAAGGTGTCCCAGAAATCACTAACGCACCGCTCCCGCCGAAATCGACTGGCCTGCTCCTGCAAAGGTAAGTGTTTTTAAAGGAGAAACTTAGTTCCCAGAAATCACTTGCGCACTGCTCCCGCTGAAATTGACTAGCCTGCTCCTGTGAAGGTCTCCCAGAAACCACTTGCGCACCGCTCCCGCTGAAATCGACTGGCCTGCTCCTGCAAAGGTAAGTGTTTTTAAAGGAGAAACTTACCTCCCAGAAATCACTTGCGCACTGCTCCCGCTGAAATTCACTCGCCTGCTCCTGTGAAGGTCTCCCAGAAATCACTAACGCACCGCTCCCGCTGAAATCGACTAGCCTGCTCCTGTGAAGGTCTCCCAGAAATCACGAACGCACCGCCCCCACTGAAATCGACTGGCCTGCTCTTGTGAAGGTCTCCCAGAATTCACTAACGCACCGCTCCCGCTGAAATCTACTGGCCTGCTCCTGCTAAGGTCAGTGTTTTTAAAGGAGAAACGTACCTCCCAGAAATCACTTGCGCACTGCTCCCACTGAAATTGACTCGCCTGCTCCTGTGAAGGTGTCCCAGAAATCACTAACGCACTGCTCCCGCTGAAATCGACTGGCCTGCTCCTGCAAAGGCAAGTGTTTTTAAAGGAGAAACTTACCTCCCAGAAATCACTTGCGCACTGCTCCCGCTGAAATTCACTCGCCTGCTCCTGTGAAGGTCTCCCAGAAATCACGAACGCACCGCCCCCACTGAAATCGACTGGCCTGCTCTTGTGAAGGTCTCCCAGAATTCACTAACGCACCGCTCCCGCTGAAATCTACTGGCCTGCTCCTGCTAAGGTAAGTGTTTTTAAAGGAGAAACCTACCTCCCAGAAATCACTTGCGCACTGCTCCCGCTTAAGTTGACTCGCCTGCTCCTGTGAAGGTCTCCCAGAAATCACGAACGCACCGCTCCCGCTGGAATAGACTGGCCTGCTCCAGCAAAGGTAAGTGTTTTTAAAGGAGAAATCTACCTCCCAGAAATCACTAACGAACTGCTCCCGCTGAAATTGACTAGCCTGCTCCGCTCCCGCTGGAATAGACTGGCCTGCTCCTGCAAAGGTAAGTGTTTTTAAAGGAGAAACTTACCTGCCAGAAATCACTTGCGCACTGCTCCCGCTGAAATTGACTAGCCTGCTCCTGTGAAGGCCTCCCAGAAATCACTTACGCACCGCTCCCGCTGAAATCGACTGGCCTGCTCCTGCAAATGTAAGTGTTTTTAAAGGAGAAACCTACCTCCCAGAAATCACTTGCGCACTGCTCCCGCTGAAATTGACTAGCCTGCTCCTGTGAAGGTCTCCCAGAAATCACTAACGCCCCGCTCCCGCTGAAATCGACTGGCCTGCACCTGCAAAGGTAAGTGTTTTTAACTGTAAATAATGATGTACAACACAGGGACCACTGTAAATGACATGCTGCCCAACGACCACTGAAAATAATGACATCCTACCAGGGACCACGTAAATAATGATATACTACGCAGGGAACACTGTATATAATGACATACAATCCAGAGAACACTGTAAATAAAGATATACTACCCAGGGACGACTGTAAATGATGACGTACCACACAGGGACAACTGTAAATAATGATATACTATCAAGGGACCACTGTAAATATTGAAATTTCACCCTTTGGCCGTTGTAAATAATGATGTACTGCACAGAAACCACTATAAGTAATGACATACTGCCCAGGGACCACTGTAAATAATGATATACTTCCCAGGGACTCTGTAAATAATGATATACTATGCAGGGATCTCTGTTATTAATGAAATTCCACCATGGGACCGTTCAACATAATGATATACTACCCAGGGACCAATGTAAATCGGGAAATTTACCTCATTATTTGCAAAGTCCCAGGGTGGAATTTCCCGATTGGACCACTGAAAATAATCACATACTACCCAGGGACGACTGTAAATAATGATATACTACACCGGGACCACTGGAAATAATGATATACTACACAGGAACCGCTGTTTGTAATGATATACCACTCAGGAACCGCTGTAAATAATGACAAACTACACATGTTCAACAGTAAATAATAAAATTTCACCCTGGGACCGTAGTAAATAATGATGTACTACGCAGTGACCACGCTAAGTAATGATATACTATCCAGGGACCACTGTAAATAATGTTATACTATCCAGGGACAACTGTAAATAATGATATACTACCTAGGGACCAATGTAAATAACGACAAACTAGCCAGGGACCACTTTGAATAAAGATATACGACCCAGGTACCACTGTAAATAATCAAATTCCACCCTGGGGCTGTTGTAAATAATGATGTACAACACAGGGACCACTGTAAATAACGACATATTGCCCAGGAACCACTGTAAATAACGGCATATTGCCCAGGGACCATTGTAAAGAATGAGATACTTTACAGGGAGCACTGTAAATAATAAAATTCCACCTTGCGACCGTTGTAATTAATGATGCACCACACAGTGACCACTTTAATAATGATATTCTATCCAGTGACTTCTGTAAATAATGTTATAGTATCCAGAGACCACTGTAAATAATATTATACTCTCCATTGACCACTGTAAATAATGATATACTACCCAGGGACCACTGTAAATAAAGATATACTACCCAGGGACCATTGTGAATATGTATATTCTACTCAGGGAGCACTGTAATTAATGAGGTACTATCGAGGGACTACTGTAATTAATGACATTCCACTCCGGGAACGTTGTAAATAATGATGTACTACACAGCGAAATAATGTAAATAATGACATACTGCCCAGGGACAAATGTGAATAATGATAAACTGCCCATGGGCCACTGGAAATAATGATATACTATCTGGGGACCATTGTCAATAATGATATTGTACTCGGGGACCTCTGTAAATAATGATATACCACCCAGAGACCACTGTAAATAATGATGTACTACCCGGGGATCACTGTAAATAATGATGTACTACCCAGGGACCACTGTAAATAATGATGTACTACCCAGGGACCACTGTAAATAATGATGTACTACCCAGGGACCTCTGTAAATAATGGTATACCACCCAGGGACCACTGTAAATAATGATGTACTACCCAGGGACCACTGTAAAAAATGATGTACTACCCAGGGACCACTGTAAATAATGCTATACCACTCAGGGACCTCTGTAAATAATGATATACCACCCAGGGTTCTCTGTAAATAATGATATACCACCCAGGGACCACTGTAAATAATGATATACTACACCGGAACCACTGGAAATAATGATATACTACACAGGAACCGCTGTTTGTAATGATATACCACTCAGGAACCGCTGTAAATAATGACAAACTACACATGTTCAACAGTAAATAATAAAATTTCACCCTGGGACCGTAGTAAATAATGATGTACTACGCAGTGACCACGCTAAGTAATGATATACTATCCAGGGACCACTGTAAATAATGTTATACTATCCAGGGACAACTGTAAATAATGATATACTACCTAGGGACCAATGTAAATAACGACAAACTAGCCAGGGACCACTTTGAATAAAGATATACGACCCAGGTACCACTGTAAATAATCAAATTCCACCCTGGGGCTGTTGTAAATAATGATGTACAACACAGGGACCACTGTAAATAACGACATATTGCCCAGGAACCACTGTAAATAACGGCATATTGCCCAGGGACCATTGTAAAGAATGAGATACTTTACAGGGAGCACTGTAAATAATAAAATTCCACCTTGCGACCGTTGTAATTAATGATGCACCACACAGTGACCACTTTAATAATGATATTCTATCCAGTGACTTCTGTAAATAATGTTATAGTATCCAGAGACCACTGTAAATAATATTATACTCTCCATTGACCACTGTAAATAATGATATACTACCCAGGGACCACTGTAAATAAAGATATACTACCCAGGGACCATTGTGAATATGTATATTCTACTCAGGGAGCACTGTAATTAATGAGGTACTATCGAGGGACTACTGTAATTAATGACATTCCACTCCGGGAACGTTGTAAATAATGATGTACTACACAGCGAAATAATGTAAATAATGACATACTGCCCAGGGACAAATGTGAATAATGATAAACTGCCCATGGGCCACTGGAAATAATGATATACTATCTGGGGACCATTGTCAATAATGATATTGTACTCGGGGACCTCTGTAAATAATGATATACCACCCAGAGACCACTGTAAATAATGATGTACTACCCAGGGACCACTGTAAATAATGCTATACCACTCAGGGACCTCTGTAAATAATGATATACCACCCAGGGATCTCTGTAAATAATGATATACCACCCAGGGACCACTGTAAATAATGATGTACTACCAAGGGACCACTGTAAATAATGATATTCTACCCAGGGACCACTGTAAATAATGATATACTATCCAGGGATCACTGTAAGTAATGAAATTCCTCCCTGGGACCGTTGTAAACAATGATGTACGACACAGGGACCACTGTAAATAAAGAAATTCCATCCTGTGACCGTTGTAAATAATGATGTGCTATCCAGAGACCACTGTAAAATTGATATACTGTCCAAGGGCCACTGGTAATAATGATATACTACCTGGGGGACACTGTAAATAATGATATACTACCCAGGGACAACTGTGAATAATGATTTACTCCCCAGGGAACCACTGGAAAGAATGATATACTACCCCGGGAGCACAGTAAATAATGATATACTCTACAGGGACCAATGTAAATAATGATTAACTACACAGGGACAACTGTAAATAATAAACTTTCACCCTGGGACCATAGTAAATAATGATGTACTACGCAGTGACCGTGTTAAATAATGACATACTATCCAGGGACCACTGTGAATAATGTTATACTATCCAGGGACAACTGTAAATAATGATATACTACCTAGGAACCAATGTAAATAATGATAAACTAGCCAGGGACCACTTTGAACAAAGATATACTACTCAGAGACAGCTGTAAATAATGAAATTCCAGCCTGGGACCGTTGTAAATAATGATGCACGACACAGGGACCACTGTAAATAACGACATATTCCCCAGGGACCATTGTAAAGAATGAGATACTATACAGGGACCACTGTAAATAATAAAATTCCACCTTGCGACCGTTGTAATTAATGATGCACCACACAGTGACCACTCCAGGCCACTCCCGGCCAGCCCACACACACACTCAGGAGCCCAGTGGTAGGAGCCAACTTAATGACGTGGAAACAATTCATGCGCCGGGCGCCGGAATGTGGCGACTTGGGGCTTTTCACAGTAACTTCATTGAAGCCTACTTGTGACAATAAGTGACTATTATTATTGAACTGGGCGAGAAGCCCGCAGGCCCTCCTCGCTGCATAGTACAGGTTCGGGCCGGCAGGGATGGACGGTACATTTGGGATGTGCGGGGGGGGGGGGGGGGGGGGTAGACAGAGGGATGCTGACGGTTGTGGACATGTCCGTACCCGACAGGCTGTCGATTCTGGGAATCTCACAGAGAAGCTCCAACTCTCGAGGAAACAGCCTCAGATTGCTGCAGCTGTATAACTTCCCCCACAATGAGAGTAAACCCTTCCCCCAGAAGCACACACATTCCTGGGCACCGTGGGAGGACTGGATTGGTTGGGAGGGCGGCAAATGCGGCCACATACACAGGAGACAGATAGAAAACGTCAGGACTCCACTGGAGGAGACCAGACAAAAGTGTGGGGAGGAACTGGACAGAGAGAGGGAGAGGACTCGAGATCGAGACGCAGCACAGAGTCAACTCCACCACCTCCTGCGCCGGGCTCAGTCTGATGCAGCTCAAGGTGGTGCACAGAGCGACCTCACAAAGCCGGGTCTGAGCGGGTTCTTCCCGGAGCTGGTGGACAATGCGAGACGTTCCTGGGGCAGGACCAGCACCCGCATGTGCTGGTCCTGCCCCAGACTCAGGGAATTCTGCACGGCCATCTTCGAGGTTGTGTCCAAGGTGGTGGGAGTCGGGATGGAGCTATACCCGTCTCGAGTGGACTTGGGTGTGTCAGAGCAGCTGGAGCTCTGGTCAGGGAGAGAGGGTGACGCCCTGGCCTTCGGGGTGTCAGAGCAGCCGGAGCTCTGGTCAGGGAGAGAGGGGGACGTCCTGGCCTTCGGGATGCCAGAGCAGCCGGAGCTCTGGTCAGGGAGAGAGGGAGACGCCCTGGCCTTCGGGGTGTCAGAGCAGAGAGAGCTCTGGTCAGGGAAAGAGGGGGACGCCCTGGCCTTCGTGGTGTCAGAGCAGCCGGAGCTCTGGTCAGGGAGAGAGGGGAAGGCCCTGGCCTTCGGGGTGTCAGAGCAGCCGGAGCTTTGGTCAGGGAGAGAGGGTGACGCCCTGGCCTTCGGGGTGTCAGAGCAGCCGTAGCTTTGGTCAGGGAGGGAGGGGGACGCCCTGGCCTTCGCCTCACTGATTGCCAGGCGGATTCTCCTGCCGGAGGGGGCAGGGGGTGGTGCGGTGGGGGGGGGGGGAGTCGACAGCGACCCCCCCCCTCTCCCGGGGCACAGATTGACTCTCAGATCTCGCCAAATTCCTGAGGCTGGAGAAAATAACATTAGAAATAAGAGGGTCTGAGCCGGGATTCCGCAGCACAGGCAGCAAATTCACAAGCCTATCTCCAGCCCTGTTTGCAGCCAGCAGCCAGCCGGGGTGGGGGCTGGAGGAAGGCCATTTATTGGAGGGAGCGCAGGCCTCCCCTACACGGGGAGAAACCGGTGTAACAATCAGACCCACCCTCCCTGGACCCTACACGGGGACAAACCGGGGTAACAAGCAGACCCACCCTCCCTGGAAGACCTGTGAACCAAGAGAGGAATGGGATCTCACCACCCCCCTCCCCCACTATCAGAAAGAAATGGAGAAAGGCAGCAGGGTGGCGCAGTGGTTAGCACTTCTGCCTCAGGGCGCCGAGGTTCCAGGCTCAATCCCGGCTCTGGGTCACTGCCTGTGTGGAGTTTGCACACTCTGCCCGTGTTTGCGTGGGTTTCGCTCCCACAACCAGAGGATGTGCAGGTTAGGTGGGTTGGAGAAATGAATTCGGTTCTCTACATTTATTTGTTTTTAAAGAAAGAAGTCTGCAGACAAACAAGGGGAGGAACGCTGAGCGCCAAGTCACAGGAGGGGGAAACTGGGGACAACCACTATCGCCAAGCGGCAGGGGCCCCAGTGGAACCCTATAAACCAGGGTCAACAAATAAACAGCAATGTGAAACTGTCAGTAATATCCCGCATCAGAGACCAGTCACGGCCATGGTGACAGCGTGGGCTCAGGGCAGGAGGTTGTGAGATATGTAGCTTTCTTTTTGGTCGTTGGTTAATATTCAATGTGAGAAACTCTTTTTCTTTTCTATTCTGTGACTGTTCCTTGAAACATCAATAAAAACATTTTGTTTTTAAATTGCACAGACCTGAATCTCTTGTGTAAAGGCTCCATCTGATATTGGAAGGTGAGAATTGTACTGACCCGTGTCAATACATTCCCCAGAGACATTCAGAGAAAACCAGCGCCTAAAAATACCACAACCGCAACAGCGCAGATTCATCTGGAACCTTCCCCTTTAATTCCAATTATTCTCATTCCTGCCCTCCCTCTTCACCGTGAAGGCGCTTTGCGTTCCTCCCCTTGTTTGTCTGCAAACTTCTTTCTTTAAAAATAAATAAATGTAGAGAACCGAATTCATTTCTCCAACCCACCTAACCTGCACATCCTCGGGTTGTGGGAGCGAAACCCACGCAAACACGGGCAGAGTGTGCAAACTCCACACAGGCAGTGACCCAGAGCCGGGGTTGAGCCTGGAACCTCGGCGCCCTGAGGCAGCAGTGCTAACCACTGCGCCACCCTGCTGCCTTTCTCCATTTCTTTCTGATAGTGGGGGAGGGGGGGTGAGATCCCATTCCTCTCTTGGTTCACAGGTCTTCCAGGGAGGGTGGGTCTGCTTGTTACCCCGGTTTGTCCCCGTGTAGGGTCCAGGGAGGGTGGGTCTGACTGTTACCCCGGTTTCTCCCCGTGTAGGGGAGGCCTGCGCTCCCTCCAATGAATGGCCTTCCTCCAGCCGCCACCCCGGCTGGCTGCTGGCTGCAAACAGGGCTGGAGATAGGCTTGTG
This sequence comes from Scyliorhinus torazame, assembly GCF_047496885.1. Taxonomy (NCBI): domain Eukaryota; kingdom Metazoa; phylum Chordata; class Chondrichthyes; order Carcharhiniformes; family Scyliorhinidae; genus Scyliorhinus; species Scyliorhinus torazame. Next base: position 317,702 of record NW_027307854.1, read on the forward strand.
AATTTGCTGCCTGTGCTGCGGAATCCCGGCTCAGACCCTCTTATTTCTAATGTTATTTTCTCCAGCCTCAGGAATTTTGCGAGATCTGAGAGTCAATCTGTGCCCTGGGAGAGGGGGGGGGGGCGCTGTCGACTCCCCCCCACCGCACCACCCCCCTGCCCCCTCCGGCAGGAGAATCCGCCTGAAATCAGTGAGGCGAAGGCCAGGGCGTCCCCCTCCCTCCCTGACCAAAGCTCCGGCTGCTCTGACACCCCGAAGGCCAGGGCGTCCCCCTCCCTCCCTGACCAAAGCTCCGGCTGCTCTGACACCCCGAAGGCCCGGGCGTCCCCCTCCCTCCCTGACCAAAGCTCCGGCTGCTCTGACACCCCGAAGGCCAGGGCGTCCCCCTCCCTCCCTGACCAAAGCTCCGGCTGCTCTGACACCCCGAAGGCCAGGGCGTCCCCCTCTCTCCCTGACCAGAGCTCCGGCTGCTCTGACACCACGAAGGCCAGGGCGTCCCCCTCTTTCCCTGACCAGAGCTCTCTCTGCTCTGACACCCCGAAGGCCAGGGCGTCCCCCTTTCTGCCTGACCAGAGCTCTCTCTGCTCTGACACCCCGAAGGCCAGGGCGTCTCCCTCTCTCCCTGACCAGAGCTCCGGCTGCTCTGGCATCCCGAAGGCCAGGACGTCCCCCTCTCTCCCTGACCAGAGCTCCGGCTGCTCTGACACCCCGAAGGCCAGGGCGTCCCCCTCTCTCCCTGACCAGAGCGCCAGCTGCTCTGACACACCCAAGTCCACTAGAGACGGGTATAGCTCCATCCCGACTCCCACCACCTTGGACACAACCTCGAAGATGGCCGTGCAGAATTCCCTGAGTCTGGGGCAGGACCAGCACATGCGGGTGCTGTTCCTGCCCCAGGAACGTCTCGCATTGTCCACCAGCTCCGGGAAGAACCCGCTCAGGCGCGGATTTGTGAGGTCGCTCTGTGCACCACCTTGTGCTGCATCAGACTGAGCCCGGCGCAGGAGGAGGTGGAGTTGACTCTGTGCTGCGTCTCGATCTCGAGTCCTCTCCCTCTCTCTGTCCAGTTCCTCCCCACACTTTTGTCTGGTCTCCTCCAGTGGAGTCCTGACGTTTTCTATCTGTCTCCTGTGTATGTGGCCGCATTTGCCGCCCCCCCCCCCCAACTAATCCAGTCCTCCCACGGTGCCCAGGAATGTGTGTGCTTCTGGAGGAAGGGTTTACTCTCCTTGTGGGGGAAGTTGTACAGCTGCAGCAATCTGAGGCTGTTTCCTCGAGAGTTGGAGCTTCCTGTGAGATTCCCAGAATCGACAGCCTGTCGGGTACGGGCATGTCCACAACCGTCAGCATCCCTCTGTCTCCCCCTCCCCCCCCCCCCCCCCCCCGCCCCGCACATCCCAAATGTACCGACCAGATTTATAGGCAAAATATTAATACACTATTTATCAGCGTCTGAAGGAAATAATCTCCCTATTTGGGAAAAACTCCGTCCCACCCTCCACCCAGACGGGGTTTTTCCCAAATAGGGAGATTATTTCCTTCAGACGCTGATAAATAGTGTATTAATATTTTGCCTATAAATCTGGTGTCAGTAACTCAGTGGAGCAGTCAATGGTTAAAACCCTTTGGAAAACACGCTGATGATTGGTTGATTCACTCCTGTTGGGACTCCGGGGTCTGTGGGACCGGAACTGGCCGCACGCTCGCCCAGGATGTCACAACAATATTCGCTCCAGTTCAGAATAATGAGAGGGGCTGGACCATAGAAACCTATGAAAAAGGTGAATGTAGGAATGATGTTCCGGGTGGCACAGAGGACCGGAACTAGGGGCACAGTCTGAGGATACGGACAGGCATTTAAAACTGATAGAAGGAGACATTTCCTCACACAGAGAGCTGCGAGCCTGTGGAATTCTCCACCACAGAAAGTAGTTGGAGCTGAAACATTGCATATTTTCAAGGAACAGTTGGTTATGGGACTTGGGGCTAACGGGATCCAAGGATAGGGAGGAAAGCAGGAGCATGTTAGTGAGTCGGATGATCAGCGATGTACACAATGCATGTGAAGCAGACTGAAAGGGCCGAATGGCCTGCTCCTGCTCCGTTGTTCCATGTTTCTATATAACAATCCCCTGTCAATAATGTCGCAACACCCACTGGACTTAGCGGTGGGAATGATTGTCTTTCCCAAAACCCTTGCAGAGTGCGAGCTCCCTCGTCAATGTGGCAGGGGGAACTCAATCTATGTTAGGAAGGTGTAACGTTGTGTTTGGTGTGACCGGGGCTGCTGGGACAGTCGGCAGCACTTTGATGGTGTCCTGCACGAACCGAGCATGGAATGCATTGAGCTCATCAGGGAGGGGGCGCTGCTGCTGGACATTCTGTTCAGCTTCGCTTTGTAGCCCGGTATGATGATTATCCTGTTCCATTGTGAAATGTACGATTGAAAATGCTCCCATTGTGTCTTCAGACAGTGTATTCCAGATTCTAACAACTCTGTATTAAATGTCTTATCAACATGCTCTCGCCGTCTTTGATTAATTATTGTAAATCTTGTTACTGGTGCTGGGTCCAGTGGAACCCTTTCTGCTCACTCTCTCTGAACTCCTTCCTCATTTGCAGTACTTTGTGAAATTGCTGAAATTGGCAAGTCATGTTGCAACTGTATAGAATCTTAGTTAGGCCACACTTGGAGTATAGTGTTCGATTCTGGTCGCCTCACTACCAGAATGGTGTGGAGGCTTTAGAGGGGGTGCAGAAGAGATTTACCAGGATGTTACTTGGTTTGGAGGGCATTAGCTATAGAACATAGAACACATAATATTCCAGCGCAGTACAGGCCCTTCGGCCCTCGATGTTGCGCCGACCTGTGAAACCACTCTAAAGCCCATCTACACTATTCCCTTATTGTCCATATGTCTATCCAATGCCCATTTGAATGTCCTTAGTGTTGGCGAGTCCACTACTGTTGCAGGCAGGGCATTCTACGTCCTTACTACTCTCTGAGTAAAGAACCTACCTCTGACACCTGTCTTATATCTATCTCCCCTCAATTTAAAGCTATGTCCCCTCGTTCTAGACATCACCATGCGAGGAAAAAGGCTCTCACTGGCCACCCTATCCAATCCTCTGATCATCTTGTATGCCTCAATTAAGTCACCTCTGAACCTTCTTCTCTCTAACGAAAACAGCCTCAAGTCCCTCAGACTTTCCTCATAAGATATTCCCTCAATACCAGGCAACATTCTGCTAAATCTCCTCTGCACCCTTTCCAATGCTTCCCCATCCTTCCTATGAGGAGCGGTTGAATAAACTCGGTTTGTTGTCACTAGAACGACGGAGGTTGAGAGGCGACCTGATAGAGGTCTGTAAAATTATGAGGGGCATAGACAGAGTGGACAGTCAGAGTCTTTTCCCCAGGGTGGAGGGATAAATTACTAGGGGGCATAGGATTAAGGTGAGAGGGGCAAAGTTTAGAGGAGATGTACGAGGCAAGTTTTTACACAGAGGGTAGTGGGAGCCTGGAACGCGCTACCGGAGGAGGTGGTGGAAGCAGGGACGATAGTGACATTTAAGGGGCATCTTGACAAATACATGAATAGGATGGGAATAGAGTGAGACGGACCCCGGAAGTGTAGACGAGTTTAGTTTAGTCGGGCAGCATGGTCGGCACGGGCTTGGAGGGCCGATGGGCCTGTTCCTGTGCTGTACTTTTCTTTGTTTCTTTGTTCTTTGTTCTTTGCTATTTACCTTAAACTGATCTACAGATTACTATTTCAGTTCACTAATCCCACCATTCAACTGAAATCCTTCATCCCTGACAACATTCCATTTTTTCTCTCAAAGATCCTCACATCCTTTTGTATATTTAGCGGCAGAACAAGAAGCAATTTGTCCGCTTTGGTCCTCTCTATAAACCTAGTTATAACTCTATAGGCTATTGGCAAAGTATTAGAAAGTGGGATTCAAATACTCAGGTGGTTGTTTTTGACCTGCGCAGTCCAGATGGGCCGAATGACCTTTCTGTGCTCTGGACCTCGATGATTCTATGATCCTAACATCCTTCTTCTGGGAGTCTCCGCCTCTATTGATCAAGTTAAATATCTTCTGAGGTTTTTCCAACCATATCACCATGACCTTCCAGTGCAAAGTGTGGACATGTACCCGCTCCCTTCCTGTACACGTTTGAAACTTGTCCCGTTTAGTTTATATTTCCTGTTCTTCAGCCCGCCTCCCTAATGCATCACCCACACGACAGTGATTTAAATTTACTTTCCCCGTGACCCTCCCTTTCACAGATCTGGGAACATCCTGCTGAAGATTGCTGCTACCCTGCTCACTGTGTCATTGCTGAGTGTCTGTCATTTGTGAATGTTGAAATTTTTTCCATTGAAGCCTATCGCAGTGAATTGTATCTTGAAGAGCAATTGTTCTCATGTGGTCCCTGAGTGAACATCAATGTCTCCTCCCATCCTGTCTGAATAACTATCATTCATCGCTTCTCTCTGCTTTCTGTTTCTTAGCCAATATCACATTCTCACTGTCACAGACCCGCTAATCCACGGCTTTGGGACTCGATAACAACTGTAATAAATGACTTTTATGTTCCAGTACATAAATTCATTTCAGTTCCCTCATTAATCCTCCAGTTATTTTGAAATATAACTGCAATAACAACATGCGATGTGATTTCCCACGAATGTCGCCGTGTTTCTGGTCACATAACACCATGTCCTCGCGAAGGAGCAATATTCCTGTTGCCCAGTCTGACCCCTAGAAATGTCCTGGTGACTAACATTATACAGACTGCTCTGCCACTCCAGGGTTTATCTCTCTCTCTCCATTTATAACCAGGATGGGACAGTGAAAATGCCCCAGTCCCCTGGAACCACTCAAATGTCAATGAGGATTGAGTATCAGGTTCAGTGTGTCCACTATTACCACACTCCATAACTCAGTCACTGTCACACAGCCAATCCAGACCCGGTTAATCTTCTATTTCATTGTGATATAAAGAGTATTGGATTGAAAGGGGTTAACTGAGCGTGTTTGTTTAGTAACTGTGATTAATGTCAGTCTCTATGGATCTAGCCGTGTCACTGGAGGGTTTGTCTCTGCTATTAATAAGCGATTCTTTTCACTGTGTTATCCCAAACTGTCAGCGGGAGCGTCAATTCCAACACTGCCAGAGATCAGCGGCTCCAGAGAGATCGAGAGGAGGGAGCAGAATCTGGAAACTACCCACAGGAACGTTACAGCAATGGACCAGAATCTGGGATCTAACCACAGGGACTTTACAGCAATGGACAGGAGTTTATCTTGGGGTCTTTATTGGATTGCTCGAGATCCTTTCCCTTCACCAGATTGGATCGAAGATGTGCTTATGATAATTCAGGCGGGTTATTATCCATTCCTGGCTGTTGTTGGTGTCCCTGGTAAGTCTCACTATCCAGTTGTTTATTATATAAACTCCTTTAAGTGTATTATTGCTCTGGTCATTTCCAGCTTGGAAAAATTGAATGAATGTTCTTCAGTGCCAGTCACTAATCTCAGTCCCTATCCAGTATCCACACACCGCTCTCTGGCTGAAATCGGAGACTGGGGTCACAATCTCCGCGCTCCCTTTGACACTGAAATTATTTATATCCAGATGTTTATTTCTATTCCCAATCCTGCCCACTTGCCATCGCCTCATCATAGCTGCAGAATAACCCATCATCTGTGTCTGTGTCAAATCCAGATTCGACTATTGCGATTCGATTCTAGTCACCCAATTGCTGTTACTAATCTTCAGGAAGCACAGATCACCACCAACTCTGCTGTCCATAGCCGAACCCACACACAATACCAGTCACGTACCATCCCTGTACTCACTGATCTACATTGGTTCCCAATCTTGCTGCTCTCAATATAAATGTTCTCATTCTATGATTGAAATTCTCCACAGTCTCACGCAAAAAAATTATCCCATTTCCAACGAATGGGAAAACAGTTAATTTTCATTCCATGTCCAGTTATATTATTGTTAAGATAGTGGAGGGGCTGTGGATAGGTCTCTGGAGGTTGTGTTATTGGGAAGTAAGTGGCGGTGAGGTGAATGTGTTTCTGGAGGTTGTGTTATTGGGGAGTTAGTGGAGGTGATGTGGATGTGATTCTGGAGGTTGTGTTATTGAGAAGTTAGTGGAGGTGAAGTGGATGTGTTCCTGGAGGTTGTGTTATTGGGAAGTTAGTGGAGGTGCTGCGGATGGGTCTCTGGATGTTGTGTTATTGGGGAGTTAGTGGAGGTGATGTGGATGGGCCTCTGGAGGTTGTGTTAGTGGAAAATTAGTGGAGGTGATGTGGAAGTGTTTCTGGAGGTTGTGTTATTGGGGAGTGAGTGAGCGTGATGTGGATGTGTTTCTGAAAGTTGTGTTACTGGAAAGTAAGTGGAGGTGATGTGGATGTGATTCTGGAGGTTGTGTTATTGGGAAGTTAGTGGAGGTAATGTGGATGGGTCTCTGGAGGTTGTGTTATTGGGAAGTTAGTGGAGGTGCTGTGGATGGGTCTCTGGAGGATGTGTTATTGGGGAGTTAGTGGAGGTGATGTGGATGGGTCTCTGGAGGTTGTGTTATTGGGAAGTTAGTGGAGGTGATGTGGATGGGTCTCTGGAGGTTGTGTTATTGGGAAGTTAGTGGAGGTGATGTGGATTGGTCTCTGGAGGTTGTGTTATTGGGAAGTTAGTGGAGGTGATGTGGATTGGTCTCTGGAGGTTGTGTTATTGGGAAGTTAGTGGAGGTGATGAGGATGAGTTTCTGGAGGTTGTGTTATTGGGAAGTTAGTGGAGGTGATGTGGATGGGTCTCTGGAGGTTGTGTTATTGGGGAGTTAGTGGAGGTGATGTGGATGTGATTCTGGAGGTTGTGTTATTGGTAAGTTAGTGGAGGTGATGTGGGTGTGTTTCTGGAGATTGTGTTATTGGGGAGTTAGTGGTGGTGATGTGGATGGGGCTCTGGAGGTTGTGTTATTGGGAAATTAGTGGAGGCGATGTGGAAGTCTTTCTGGAGATTGTGTTATTGGGGGGGTGAGTGAGCGTGACGGGGATGTGTCTCTGGAGGTTGTGTTATTGGGAAGTTAGTGGAAGTGCTGCAGATCGTTTTCTGGTGGTTGTGTTGTTGGGACGTTAGTGGAGGTGATGTGCATGTGTTTCTGGAGGTTGTGTTACTGGGGAGTTAGTGGAGGTGATGTGGATGTTTTTCTGGAGGGTGTGTTATTGGGGCGTGAGTGGAGGTGATGTGTATGTGTTTCTGGAGGTTGTGTTATTGGGAATTTAGTGGGGTTGTTGTGGTTGGGTTTTTTGAAATTGTGTTGTTGGAAGTTTCGTGGAAGTGATGAGGATGTGTTTACCAAGGTTGTGTTATTAGGGTGTCGGTGGGGGTGCTGTGGATGTGTTTCAGAAGGTCGTGTTATTGAAATGAAAAGGAAAATTGAAAATCGCTTATTGTTACAAGTAGGCTTCAACTGAAGGCCCCTAGTCGCCAACTTCCGGCGACTGTTCGGGGAAGCAGGGACGGGAATTGAACCGTGCAGTTGTCCCGCATGGTCTGCTTTCAAAGCCAGCGATTTAGCCCTGTGCTAAACCAGTCCCTACTGGAAACAGTGGAGGTTCGCTGGATGTGTTTCTGGAGGTTGTGTTATTGGGAAGTTATTGGAGGTGATGAGGATGCGTTTATGGAGATTGTGTTCCTGGGACGTTAGTGGAGGTGATGATGATGGATTTCTGGAGGTTGTGCTATTGGGAAGTTCGTGGGGGTGATGAGGATGCGTTTCTGGAGGTTGTGTCATTGGGAAGTTAGTGGAGGTGATGTGAATATGTTTGTGGAGATTGTGTTATGGGGAAGTTAGTGGAGGAGCTATGGATGGGTTTCTGGAGGTTGTGCTACTGATGAGTTAGTGGAGGTGATCAGACTGTGATTCTGTCGGTTGTGTTATTGGGAAGTTAGTGGAGGTGATGGAAAGATGTGTGTGGAGGTTGTGCTACTGGGAAGTTAGTGGAGGTGATGTGGATGGTGTTCTGGAGTTTGTGTTTTTGGGAAGTTAGTCTGGGTAATGTGGTACAGTGACTGAGGGGAGCTCAGTGAATAGGACCAGGAAATATAAAAGGAATAAAACGGGAAGTGAAAACATTAATGGTAAGCGACGCGGCAGGTTGTTACATGAAGATATGGGTTCAACAACAAGAAAAATTAGGAGAAATGTTAAGAGGAAATATAACTTAGGAGAGGTTACTGATCGAGGTGTTAAGATTCAGAACAGAGGTAAAAAAAGCCAACATAAGTGTACTTTACCTGAATGCTCGTAGTATTCGGAATAAGGTAAATGAGTTGATGGCGCAAATCATCGTAAATGACTATGATTTAGGGGCCATTAGTGAAACTTTAAAAAAATATATATATTTATTTAAGTTTTTTAACACAATTTTTCTCCCTTATAAACAATAACGCCCCCCCTCCTCGTAACAAAAAAAACGATAAATCGCGCAGAGCAAGATATATACATGGCAAAATGATATATTTACACAGCTTTGTACCCTGGCCCTCACCCGTACGTGCCAGTTTCCCCAACTCTTCATGTTATCTCTTGCTCATCCACCCTCCCAGGCAGTCCCCCCTTTCTCCCCCCTTTCCCCCACTCTCCCAGGACGTGCCCTCCACCCCCCTCCCCCCAAGGTTGCCGCTGCTGCTGACCGACCTTCCTCTAATGCTCCGCGAGATCGTCTAGGAGCGGTTGCCAGCGCCTGTAGAACCCCTGCGCAGACCCTCTCAAGGCGAACTTAATCCTCTCCAACTTTATGAACCCAGCCATATCATTTATTCAGGCCTCCAGGATGGGGGGCTTCGCCTCCTTCCACATTAGCAAGATCCTTCGCCGGGCTACTAGGGACGCAAAGGCCAGAATGCCGGCCTCTTTCGCCTCCTGCACTCCCGGTTCGTCCACTACTCCAAATATTGCTAGCCCCCAGCTTGGCTTGACCCGGACTTTCACCACCTGAGATATTGCTCCCGCCACTCCTCTGCAGAACCCCTCCCGTGCCGGGCATGACAAAAACATATGGACATGGTTCGCCGGGCTCCCTGAGCACCTTCCACATCTGTCCTCTACCCCAAAGAACCGACTCAACCTCGCCCCCGTCAAGTGCGCTCTGTGGACCACCTTAAATTGTATCAGGCTGAGCCTGGCACACGAGGAGGAGGAATTAACCCTACCTAGAGCATCAGCCCACAGACCTTCCTCGATCTCCTCCCCCAGCTCCTCCTCCCATTTACCCTTCAACTCTTCTACCAGCGCTTCCCCCTCTTCTTTCAACTCCTGGTGTACTTCCGACACCTTGCCCTCCCCGGCCCATACAACCGAGATCACCCTATATTGAACTTCTTGTGCCGGGAGCAACGGGAATTCCCTCACCTGTCGCCTCACAAAAGCCCTCACCTGCATATATCTAAAGGCATTTCCCGGGGGTAACTCGAACTTCTCCAGTGCCCCTAGGCTCGCAAACATCTCGTAGATGAACAGGTCCCCCATTCTTCCAATCCCCGCCCGATGCCAGCTCTGGAACCCTCCGTCCATCTTCCCCAGGACAAACCGGTGGTTACCCATGATCGGAGACCACACCGATGCTCCCATTGCACCCCGGTGTCGTGTCCACTGGCCCCAGATCCTTAGCGTTGCCGCCACCACCGGGCTCGTGGCATACTTTGTCGGCGAGAGCGGCAGCGGTGCCGTCACCAACGCCCCCAGGACCGTTCCTTTACAGGACGCCATCTCCATCCTCTTCCATGCCGCCCCCTCTCCCTCCATAACCCACTTGCGGATCATCGCCACATTTGCTGCCCAGTTGCTCCCCAGGTTTGGCAGCGCCAACCCTCCTCGGTCCCTACTGCGTTCCAGGAACCCTCTCCTCACTCTCGGGGTCTTATTCGCCCACACAAACCCCATAATACTTCTGCCTACTCTCTGAAAAAAGGCCTCAGTGATCACGATGGGAAGGCACTGAAACACAAACAGAAACCTCGGAAGGACCACCATTTTGACCGACTGCACTCTACCCGCCAGCGAGAGCGGTAACATGTCCGATCTTTGGAAATCCTCCTCCATTTGCTCCACCAACCTCGTCAGATTCAATTTATGTCGGGTCCCCCAACTCCTGGCTATCTGGATTCCCAGATACCGAAAGCTCCCGTCCGCCCTCCTCAGCGGTAGGTCCCCTATCCCTCTTTCTTGGTCCCCCGCCTGTAATACAAAGAGCTCACTCTTCCCTACATTGAGCTTATAGCCCGAAAACTCCCCAAACTCCCTTAGAGTCTGCATGACCTCCACCACCCCTCCACTGGATCCGCCACATACAGCAACAGGTCATCCGCATATAGCGACACCCGATGCTCTTCTCCCCCTCGGACCACCCCCCTCCATTTATTAGACTCCCTCAATGTCATGGCCAATGGTTCGATCGCCAATGCGAACAGGGGGGACGGGGGCACCCCTGCCTCGTCCCTCGGTACAGTCAAAAGTACTCCGACCTCCGCAGGTTCGTCACCACACTCGCCAGCGGGGCTCTGTAAAGGAGCTTAACCCAATTGCTAAACCCTACCCCGAACCCAAACCTACGCAGCACCTCCCAGAGGTACTCCCACTCTACTCGGTCAAAGGCCTTCTCCGCGTCCATAGCTGCCACTATCTCCGCCTCTCCCTCCTCCGATGGCATCATTATCACGTTTAAGAGCCGCCGCACATTGGTGTTTAGTTGCCTGCCCTTTACAAATCCCGTCTGGTCCTCGTGGATTACTCCCGGGACACAGTCCTCGATCCTCGTGGCCAGCACTTTTGCCAGCAACTTTGCATCCACATTGAGGAGCGAGATCGGCCTGTATGATCCACATTTCAGTGGGTCCTCGTCCCGCTTTAGGATCAAAGAAATTGTCGCTTCCGACATTGTCGGGGGCAGGGTCCCCTCCTCTCTTGCCTCATTAAAGGTCCTCACCAGTAGCGGGGCCAACAGGTCTGCGTACTTCCTGTAGAACTCCACCGGGAATCCGTACTGTCCCGGGCCTTCCCCGCCTGCATGCTCCCCAAACCCTTGCTCAGCTCCTCCAACCCAATTGGTGCCCCCAAACCAGCCACCTCTTGCTCCTCTGCCCTCGGGAATCTCAGCTGATCTAGGAATCGTCTCATCCCCTGTTCCCCTGCTGGGGGCTGGGATCTGTACAGCTCTTCATAAAAGGCCTTGAATACCTCGTTTATTTTCGTCGCACTCCGAACCGTGGCTCCCCTTCCATCTTTGACTCTCCCTATTTCCCTCGCTGCCATCCTCTTACGGAGCTGGTGTGCCAGCATCCGACTAGCCTTTTCCCCGTACTCGTAGGTCGCCCCCTGCGCTTTCCTCCACTGTGCCTCCGCCTTCCCTGTGGTCAACAGTTCAAACTCCGTTTGGAGCCGTCGTCTTTCACCATGTAATCTTTCCTCCGGTGCCTCTGCGTATCTCCTGTCCACTCTCAAATCTCCCCCACTAACCTCTCCCTTTCCATACCCTCTGTCTTCTCCCTATGAGCCCTAATGGAAATTAGCTCTCCCCTGATAACCGCCTTTAACGCCTCCCATAACAACCCCACCCGCACCTCCCCGTTGTCGTTGGCCTCCAAGTACGTTTCGATACACCCCCTCACCTTCCCACACACCACCTCGTCCGCCAGCAGTCCCACATCCAGCCGCCTAAAGGGGCGATGGTCCCTCTCCTCTCCCAGCTCCAGTTCCACCCAGTGCATGGTCCGAAACGGCTATAGCCTAATACTCCGTCCCCTCCACCCTCGGGATGAGCCCCCTTCCCCAGAACAATGAAATCTATCCGGGAGTAGGCTTTGTGTACATGGGAGAAGAAAGAAAAATCCCTGGCCTGCGGCCTTGCAAACCGCCATGGGTCCACCCCCCCCCCATCTGATCCATAAACCCCCCAAGTACCTTGGCCGCCGCCGGCCTCTTTCCAGTCCTTGATTTGGAGCGGTCCAGTGCTGGATCCAACACTGTATTGAAGTCCCCTCCCATTATCAGGCCTCCTATCTCAAGGTCCGGAATGCGCCCCAATATGCGCTTCATGAATCCTGCATCAACCCAGTTCAGGGTGTATACGTTTCCCAACACCATCCACGTCCCTTGCAGCCGACCGCTCACCATTACATATCGCCCTCCATTGTCTGCTACAATAGTCTTGGACTCAAATGACACCCGCTTTCCCACCAATATTGGCACCCCTCTATTCTTCACGTCCAGTCCCGAGTGGACTACCTGTCCTACCCAACCCTTTCTTAGCCTGACCTGGTCCGCCACCTTCAGGTGTGTCTCTTGGAGCATGATCACGTCTGCCTTCAGTCCCTTTAAGGGCGCGAACACTCAAACCCTCTTCACCGGCCCATTCAGGCCCCTCACATTCCATGTTATCAGCCGGATTGGAGGGGCTCTCACCCCGCCCCCCCCCCCCCCCCCCCCCAAGCGCCGCCGACTAGCCATCTCTTTTTCTGGGCCAGTCCCGTGTCCACGCCTCCCTCACCCTCCAGTCCACCAGAGGGGGGACCCGCGTCCCGACCACCTCTTCTGTGTCCCATTCCCTTACGGCCAGTGCAGCAGCAACCCTTTTTCCCCCTTTCCCCCCTACCCTCCCCCACGCTAGGCCCCTGTCTAGCTTTTTTGCTCCCCCCATGTCACTCCCGTAAGTCAGCTCACGCCTGCTGACCCCGGCTTCCCCCACCGTCCCATTTACCTCCCCGCGTGGGAGTCTCCCAATCCATATGCATTCCTTCGTTCCCCTTCCCGCCTTTCCAAAGCCCGCTCCGCCCCCTCTGGCGCAGCTCCTGTCGCGGCCTTGTCTCTCTCCCCCAGCCCATGTAACATTTCCTGGACGCTATATACAACAACCATCACGCATCACACCCCAAAACATCCCCCCCACCCTCACAAACCCTCAGTTAGAGTCCAACTTTTCGACTTGTACAAAGGTCCACGCCTCTTCAGGCGTTTCGACGTCATAGTGTTGGCCCTTGTATGTGACCCACAGTCGCGCTGGCTGCAGCATTCCGAATTTCACTTCTTTCCGGTACAACGCCGCTTTGGCCCGGTTGAAACCCGCTCTCCGCTTTGCAACCTCCGTGCTCCAGTCCGGGTATATTCGGATCTCTGCATTGTCCCACTTACTGCTCCATTCCTTCTTGGCCCATCTCAGGACCCACTCTCTGTCCGTGAACCGGTGGAACCTCACCACCATCGCCCTTGGCGGCTCATTTGCCTGGGGCTTCTTCGCCAGCACCCGATGTGCCCCGTCCAACTCCAGCGGCCTCGACGGGGCCTTCATGCCCATCATCGCCTCGAGCATCATGCTCGCGTATGCCCTGGCATCAGCCCCCTCCACTCCCTGAGGGAGACCCAGGATTCACAGATTCTTTCTCCTCGACCTGTTCTCCAGGTCCTCGAGTCTTCCCGCCCACCTCTTGTGTAGCGCCTCGTTCTGCTCCCCTCTCACCGCCAGGCCCACGAGCTCGTCCACGTTCTGACTGACTCTTTTCTGTACCTCCTGGATCTTAGCTTCGTGGGCCTTCTGGGTGATCCCGAGTCCTTCAATTGCCGAAAGCATAGGCGCCAACATTTCCTTGCGCATCTCCTCGCGCTGCTCCTCGAAGCAGCGCTTGATGAACTCCTGCAGCTCCCCTTTGTCCCTGGCCGCCGCCATTTTGTTTTCTTTCCCTCGCTTCTCCCGTTGCTCCAGTGCCGCTCCTTTGGCCGTTACACTTCTGGTCCGTTTCATCGAAGTTGGAGGATGACCTCTCTCTTCCCTTCCCCACGGGCTGCGTCAAAAAAATAAAAATAACGAGCCCGAAAGTCCGTGGTAGCGGGAGCTGCCGAATCATGCGGCTTAGCACCGCATAGCCACAACCGGAAGTCGAGAGGGATTCCCTTTGGCAGTGTTCGCTTCACCAGTCTGCCCCAAAAAGTATATGGAAACTCCTGAAAAACGTCTGAGAGTCCGTTCCAGACGGGAGCTGCCGAATGCGCGACCTACTCCTCCATGGCCGCCACCGGAAGCCTCAACCCTGCTTCTTCAATGGCCTTGGTAGATCTTTTCACAGTTGTTCCCTCTGCTGCTAGAATTCACCTTTGATAGAGTCAAGTCAGATTGCCGCTTTAAGCTTCCCCTTCCCCCTCCTGCATGCTGGAAGAGGCCTTTGTCTATTCCTGCATTTCAAGAACAAATCTTTTACTGTTTCTGCCGGGTCTGGTAGCCAAAATACATAACATTCCTGGGTGGGGGGGGGGGGGGGGCGCTGTCAGGGGAATGCTGCAGTCTTATTCCCACACCGGGAAATGTCAAACAAATGCCGTGGGGGCCCTGTAAAAGAGCCCAAAAGTCCGTTCCACGTGGGAGCTACCGAATATGCGACCGAGCTCTGCATAGCCGCACCCGGAAGTCTGTGTGGGGGGTTAGTGCGTGTGGGGATGGGTTAGTGTGTGTGTGGCGGATTAGTGTGTGTGGGGGGTTAGTGTGTGTGGGGGTTAGTGTGTGTGTGTGGGGGGTGGGTTAGTGTGTGTGGGGGTGGGGGTTAGTGTGTGTGGGGATGGGTCAGTATATGTGGGGGGGTTAGTGTGTGTGGGGGAGTGAGTGTGTGTGGGCGGTTTAGTGTGTGTCGGGGATTAGTGTGTGTGGGAGGGTTAGTGTGTGTGGGGGGTTTAGTGTGTGTAGGGGCTTAGTGCATGTGGGGGGGATTATTGTGTGTGAGGGGGTTAGTGTGTGTGGTGGGGTTAGTCTGTGTGTGGGGGTTAGTGTGTGTGGAGGGTTAGTGTGTGTGTTGTGGGGTGTTAGTGTGTATGGAGGGGTTAGTGTGTTGGAGGGCGTTAGTGTCTGGGAGGAGTTAGTGAGTGTGTGGGGGTTAGTGTGTGTGGCGATGGGTCAGAGTGTGTGGGTGGGGTTACTGTGTGTGGGGGTTTTTAATGTGTGTGGGGGGGGTTAGTGTGTGTGGGGGTGGGTTAGTGTGTGTGGGGGTTAGTGTTTGTGTGCGCGGTACGTGTGTGTGGGGGCTAGTGTGTGTGTGGGGGTTAGTGTGTGTGGGGGGGATTAGTGTGTGTGTGGGGGGGTAGTGTGTGTGGGGATGGGTTATTGTGTGTGTGGGGCAAGTGTGTGTGGGGGGTGTTAGTGTGTGTGGGGGGCTTAGTGTGTGTGGGTGGGGTTACTGTGTGTGGCGGTTAGTGTGTGTGGGGGGTTAGTGTGTGTTGAGGGGTTAGAGAGTGTGTGTCGGAGTTAGTGTGTGTGGGTGGTTAGTGGGTGAGGGGATGGGTTAGTGTGTTGGGAGGGTTACTGTGTGCGGGGGAGTTAGTGTATGTGGGGGGTTAGTGTGTGTGGGGGTTAGTGTGTGTGGGGGGGGGGTTAGTGTGTGTGGGGGTCAGTGTGCTTGGGGGTGGGGCGTTGTGTGAGTGTGTGTGGGGGGGGTTAGTGTTTGTGTGGGCGGTTAGTGTGTGTGGGGGAGTTAGCGTGTGTGGGGTTTTGTGTGTGTGGGGGGGTTAGTGTGTTTGGGGGTGTTAGTGTGTGTGGGGGGTTAGTGTGTGTTGGGCAGTTGGTGTGTGTAGGAGGGTGGTTAGTGTGTGTGGTGATGGGTTAGTTTTTTTGGGGGTTAGCGTGTGCGGGGGAGTTAGTGTGTGTGGGGGGTTAGTGTGTCTGGGTGGGATAGTGTGTGTGGGGGGGTTAGTGTGTGTGGGGGTGGGGCAGTGTATGTGGCGGGGTTATTGTGTGTGGGTAGTTTAGTGTGTGTGGGGGGTTAGTGTGTGTGGGGGTGGGTTAGTTTGTGTGTGGGGGGTGAGTGTGTGTGTGGAGGGTTAGTGTGTGTGGGGGTGGTTAGTGTCTGTGGGGGGTTAGAGTGTGTCTGGGGTGGTTAGTGTGTGTGAGGATGGGGGCAGTGTGTGTGTGGGGGGGTTAATGTCTGGCGAGGATAGGGTGTGTGTGAGGGGGTTAGTGTGTGTGGGGGGTTACTGTGTGTGTGGGGGTTAGTGTGTGTGGGAATGGGTTAGTGTGCGGGGGGGGGGTTTAGTATGTGGGGGGGTTAGTGTGTGAGGGGGTTAGACTGTGGGGGGTTAGTGTATGTGTGGGGGTTAGTGTGTGTGTGGATGTTAGGGTGTGTGGGGGGTTAGTATGTTTGTGGGGGGGTTAGTGTTTGTGGGGGGTGAGTGTGTTTGGGGGTTAGTGTGTATGCGGATGGGTCAGTGTGTGTGTGGGGGGGTTATACTGTGTGTGGGGGTTAGTGTGTGTGGGGATGGGCCAGTGTGTGTGTGGGGTGTTAGTGTGTGTGTGGGAGTGGTTAGTGTGTGTGAGGGGTTGGTGTGTGTGGGGGGGGGGGTTAGTGTGTGTGGGGATGGGTCAGTGTGTATGGGATGGGTGAGTGTGTGTGGGGGTGTTAGTGTGTGTGGGGGGTTAGTGAGTGGGGGTGGAGGGGTTAGTGTGTGTGTGGGGGGTGTTAGTGTGTGAGTGGGGGGTTAGTGTGTGTTGGGGGGATTGTGTGTGTGGGGCGTTAGTGTGTGTGTGGGGTGGTTAGTGCGTGTAGGGGGGGTGAGTGTGCGTTGGCGGGGGCTAGTGTGTGTGGGGGTTTAGTGTGTATGGGGCGTTCGTGTGTGTCTGGCGGTGTCAGTGTGTGTCTGGGGGTTTAGTGTGTGTGGGAGAGGGGTTAGTGTGTGTCTGGGGAGTTTAGTGTGTGGGGGGGGGGTGTTAGTGTGCGTGTTGGGCGTGTTGTGTGTAGGGGTGTGTAGTGTGTGTGTGTGGGGTTAGTGTGTGTTGCGGATTAGTTTGTGGGGGGGGTTAGTGATGTGGGGAGTTAGTGTGTGTGGGGGGTTAGTGTGTGTGCGAGGGTTAGTGTGTGTGCGAGGGTTAGTGTGTGTGGGGGGTTTAGAGAGTGTGTAGGGGGTGAGTGTATGTGGGGGTGTCAGTGAGTGTGGGGGATGTAGTGTGTGTGGAGGGTTAGTGTGTGTTCTGGGGGTTTGTGTGTATGGGGGGGTTGTGTGTGAGGGCGTTAGTATGTGTGGTAGGTGTTAGACTGTGTTTGGGGGTTAGTGTGTGGGGGGGGGGTTAATGTGTGTGGCGATGGGTCTGTGTGTGTGGGGGAGGTTAGTGTTAGTGTGTGTGCGGTGGTTAATTTGTGTGTGTGGGGGGTTAGTGTGTGTGGGTGTGCGTTAGTGTGTGTGGGGTGAGGTAGTGTGTGTGTGGGGGGTTAGTGTGTGTGGGGGGGGGGGTAGTGTGTGTGTGGGTGAGTGTTAGTGTGTGTGGGGATGGGTTATTGTGGGGGGGGGGGGTTAGTGTGCGGGGGGGGGTTAGTGTGTGTGTGGCGGATTAGTGTGTGTGTGGGGTTAGTGTGCATGGGGGTTTGCGTGTGTGGGGACGGGTTAGTGTGTGGGGGGGGGTTAGTGTGTGTGGGGGTTCGTGTGTGGGTGTGGTTAGTGTGTGTGGGGGAGCTGGTGTATGTGGGGGGGTTAGTGTGTGTGGGGGTTAGTGTGTTTGGGGGGGTTAGTGTGTGTTTGGCAGTCGGTGTGTGTGTGGGAGAGTGGTTAGTGTGTGTGGGGATGGGTTAGTGTGTTAGGGTGTTAGTGTGTGCCGGGGTGTTAGTGTGTGTATGGGTGTTAGTGTGTGTGGGTGAGTTAGTGTGTGAGAATTAGTGTGTGTGTGGGGTTTAGTGTGTGAGGGGCTGGGTAAGTGTGTGTGGGGGGTTAGTGTGTGTGGGGGGGTTAGTGTGTGTGGGGATGAGTGTGTGTGGGGGATTAGTGTGTGTGTGTGGGGGGGGGGGTTAGAGTGTAGTGGGGTTTGTGTGTGGTGAGTTAGTGTGAGTTGGGGGGTTAGTGTGTGTTGGGGGTGGTTCGTGTGTGTGTGGGAGGTAGTGTGTGTGGGGTTAGTGTGTGTGGGAATAGGTAAGTGTGTTGGGGGGTTTAGTGTGTGCGGGGGAGTTAGTGTGTGTGGGGTTTAGTGGGTGTGGGGGTTAGTGTGTGGTAGGGGGTTTAGTGTGTGTGGTGGTTAGTGTGCCTGGGGGGGGGGCTAATGTGGGTGTGTGGGGGGGGGTTAGTGTGTTTGGGGATGTGTTAGTGTGTGTGTGGGCTTGTGTGTGTGTGGAGTGGTTAGTGAGTGTGGGGGAGGTAGTGTGGGAGGGCTTTGTGTGTGGGGCGTTCGTGTGTTTGGGGGTTTTAGTGTGTCTGGGGGGTTAGTGTGTGTGGGGCAGTTGGTGCATGTGGTGGGGGGGTAGTGTGTATGGGGATGGTAAGTGTGTTGGGGGGGATTAGTGTGTGCTGGGGAGTTAGTTTGTGTGGGGTTTAGTGTGTGTGGGGGTGTTAGTTTGTGAGTGGGGGGGGTCAGTGTGTGTTGGGGGATTGTGTGTGTGGGGCGTTAGTGTGTGTGTGGGGTGGTTAGTGCGTGTGTGGGGGGGTGAGTGTGCGTTGGGGGGTCTAGTGTGTGTGGGGGGAGTTAGTGTGTATGGGGCGTTCGTGTGTGTCTGGGGGTGTCAGTGTGTGTCTGGGGGGTTTAGTGTGTGTGGGAGAGGGGTTAGTGTGTGTCTGGGGAGGTTAGTGTGTGGGGGGGGGTTAGTGTGCGTGTTGGGGGTGTTGTGTGTAGGGGTGTTAGTGTGTGTGTGGGGTTAGTGTGTGTTGCGGATTAGTTTGTGGGGGGGGGGGGGGTTAGTGATGTGGGGAGTTAGTGTGTGTGTGGGGGGGTTAGTGTGTGTGGGGGGGTTAGTGTGTGCGGAGGGTTTAGAGAGTGTGTAGGGGGTTAGTGAATGTGGGGGTGTCAGTGAATGTGGGGGATTTAGTGTGTGTGGAGGGTTAGTGTGTGTTATGGGGGTTTGTGTGTATGGGGGGGTTGTGTGTGAGGGCGTTAGTGTGTGTGGTAGGTGTTAGACTGTGTTTGGGGGTTAGTGTGTGTGTGGGTTAGTGTGTGTGGCGATGGGTCTGTGTGTGTGGGGGAGGTTAGTGTGAGTGTGTGTGCGGTGGTTAATGTGTGGGGGGGGGTTAATGTGTGTGGGTGTGTGTTAGTGTGTGTGGGGTGAGGTAGTGTGTGTGTGGGGGGGTTAGTGTGTGTGTGGGGGGGGTAGTGTGTGTGTGGGTGAGTGTTAGTGTGTGTGGGGATGGGTTATCGTGGGGGGGGGGGGGTTAGTGTGCGGGGGGGGGGGGTTAGTGTGTGTGTGGCGGATTAGTGTGTGTGTGGGGTTAGTGTGCGTGGGGGTTTGCGTGTGTGGGGACGGGTTAGTGAGTGGGTGGGGTTAGTGTGTGTGGGGGTTAGTGTGTGGGTGGGGTTAGTGTGTGTGGGGGAGGTAGTGTATTTGGGGGGGTTAGTGTGTGTGGGGTTAGTGTGTTTGGGGGGGGGGTTAGTGTGTGTTTGGCAGTTGGTGTGTGTGTGGGAGAGTGGTTCGTGTGTGTGGGGATGGGTTAGTGTGTTAGGGTGTTAGTGTGTGCCGGGGTGTTAGTGTGTGTATGGGTGTTAGTGTGTGTGGGTGAGTTAGTGTGTGAGAATTAGTGTGTGTGGGGGTTAGTGTGTGTGGGGATGGGTAAGTGTGTGTGTGGGGGGTTAGTGTGTGTGGGGGGGTTAGTGTGTGTGCGGGTGAGTGTGTGTGGGGGATTAGTGTGCGTGTGGGGGGGGGCGGTTAGAGTGTAGTGGGGTTTGTGTGTGGTGAGTTAGTGTGAGTTGGGGGGGGTTAGTGTGTGTTGGGGGTGGTTAGTGTGTGTGTGGGAGGTAGTGTTTGTGGGGGTTAGTGTGTGTGGGAATAGGTTAGTGTGTTGGGGGGTTTAGTGTGTGCGGGGGAGTTAGTGTGTGTGGGGTTTAGTGGGTGTGGGGGTTAGTGTGTGGTAGGGGGTTTAGTGTGTGTGGTGGTTAGTGTGTCTGGGGGGGTGTTAATGTGTGTGTGGGGGGGGTTAGTGTGTTTGGGGATGTGTTAGTGTGTGTGTGGGTTTGTGTGTGTATGGAGTGGTTAGTGAGTGTGGGGGAGGTAGTGTGGGAGGGCTTTGTGTGTGGGGCAGTTGGTGTATGTGGTGGAGGGGGTTAGTGTGTGTGGGGATGGTAAGTGTGTTGGGGGGATTAGTGTGTGCTGGGGAGTTACTTTGTGTGGGATTTAGTGTGTGTAGGTGTGTTAGTGTGTGAGGGGGGATGTGTGTGTGTGGGTTGGTCAGTGTGTGTGGGGGGTTAGTGTGTGTGGTGGTTAGTGTGTGTGGGGGGGGGTTAGTGTGTCTGTGGTGGTTAGTCTGTGTAGAGGGGTTAGTGTGTGTGTGGGGGTTAGTGTGTGTGAGGGTAGGTTAGTGTGTGTGGGGGGTTCGTTTGTGTGGGGCGTTAGTGTGTGTCTGGGGGTGTCAGTTTGTGTCTGGGGTGTTAGTGTGTTAGGGGGGTTAGTGTGTGTGTGGGTTGTTAGTGTGTGTGGTGTGGTTAGTGTGTGTGTGGGTGGCTCGTGCGTGTGGGGGGCTGTGTGTGTGGGGGGGGGTTAGTGTGTGTGGGGAGTTAGTGTGTGTGGGGCGTTCGTGTGTGTCTGGGGGTGTCAGTTTGTGTCTGGGGTGTTAGTGTGTTAGGGGGGTTAGTGTGTGTGTGGGGGGTTAGTGTGTGTGGTGTGGTTAGTGTGTGTGTGTGGGGGGGTGTTGTGTGTGTGGGGGGTTAGTGTGTTTGGGGGTGTTAGTGTGTGTGGCGGTGTTAGTGTGTGTGGGGCAGTTGGTGTGTGTGGTGGGGTTTAGTGTGTGTGGTGATGGGTAAGTCTGTTGGGGAGACTAGTGTGTGCGGGGGAGTTAGTGTGTGTGGGGTTTATTGTGTGTGGGTGGGTTAGTGTGTGGGGGGATGTGTGTGTGTGGGTTGGTCAGTGTGTGGGGGGTTAGTGTGAGTGGGGGTAGTGGTGTGTGTGGGGGCGGCGGCTAGTGTGTGTGGGGGGTTAGTGTGTGTGCGGGGGATAGTGTCTGTGTGTGTGGGGGGGTTAGTGTGTGAGGATGGGTTAGTGTGTGTGGGGGTTTAGTTTGTCTGGGGCGCTAGTGTGTGTGTGGGGTGGTTAGTGCGTGTGGGGGGGTTACTGTGTGTGGGGGGTTTAGTGTGTGTTGGGAGTTAGTGTGTGTGGAGCGTTCGTGTGTGTCTGGGGGAGTCAGTGTCTGTCTAAGGGGTTTACTGTGTGAGAGGGCCTTAGTGTGTGTGGGGGAGTTAGTGTGTGGGGTGGTTAGTGTGTGTTTGGGGGAGTGTTGTGTGTCGGGGTGTTAGTGTTTGTGGGGGGGGTTGGTGTGTGTGGGGGGTTAGTGTGTGTGGGGTGTTAGGGTGTGTGTGGGGGGGGTTAGTGTGTGTGGGGATGGGTTAGTGTGTGTGGGGGGTTAGTGTGTGTGGGGTGTTAGGGTGTGTGTGGGGGGGGTTAGTGTGTGTGGGGATGGGTTAGTGTGTGTGGGGGAGTGAGTGTGTGTGTGGGGTTTAATGTGTGTGTGGGGGGGGTTAGTGTGTGTGGAGCGTTCGTGTGTGTCTGGGGGAGTCAGTGTCTGTCTAAGGGGTTTACTGTGTGAGAGGGCCTTAGTGTGTGTGTGGGGATGGGTTAGTGTGTGTGGGGGATCAGTGTTTGTGTGGGGGGGGTAAGTGTGTGGAGGGGGGTTAGTGTGTGTGTGGGGGGTTAGTGTGTGTGGGGGGATAGTGTTTGTGGAGGGTTAGTGTGTGTGTTGGGGGTTAGTGTGTGGGGGGGGGCTAGAGTGTGTGAGGGCGTTAGTGTGTGTGGGGATCGGACAGTGTGTGTGGTGGGTTAGTGTGTGTGTGGGGGGGGTTAATGTTTGAGGGGGGGGTTAGTGTGTGTGTGTGGGTTAGTGTGTGTTGGGGTGGGTTAGTGTGTGTGTGAGGTTAGTGTGTGTGTGCGGGGTGAGTGTTGTGGGGGATTAGTGTGTGTGGGGTGTTAGTGTGTGTGTGGGGGGGTTAGTGTGTGTGGGGATGGGCTAGTGGGATGTGGGGGGGTTAGTGTGTGTGTGGGGCTTTGTGTGTGTAGGGATGGGTTAGTGTTTTGGGGGTTAGTGTTTGTGGTGGCTTAGTGTGTGGGGGTGGTTAGTGTGTGTGGGGGGTTAGTGTGTGTGGGGAGTTAGTGTATGTGGGGGATGTTAGTGTCTGTGGCGGATTAGTGTGTGTGGGGGGTTTGTGTGTGTGTGGGGGGGGGGTTAGTGTGTGTGGGGGGGTTAGTGTGTGTGTGGGGGTTAGTGTGTGTGGTGGGTGTTAGTGTGTGTTTGGGGGCTAATGTGTCTGGGGGGTGGGGTAGTGTGTCTGGGGGGGGTTAGTGTGTGTGTGGGGTTTTAGTGTGTGTGGGGGGTTAAAGTGTGTAGGGGTTTAGTGTGTGGGGGGTAGTGTATATGGGGGAGTTAGTGTGTGTGGTGTGTTAGTGTGTGTGGGGGTTAGTGTGTGTGGTGGGTGTTAGTGTGTGTGGGGGCCAGTGAGTGTGTGTGGGGGGATGTTTGTGTATGGGGGGTTAGTGTGTGTGGAGGGGTTAGTGTATGTGGGGTGTGGGTTAGTGTGTGTGGTGATGGGTCAGTGTGTGTGGGGGGTTAGTGTGTGTAGGGCGGTTAGTGTGTGTGCGGAGTTTAGTGTGTGTGTGGGGGGGTAGTTAGTGTGTTGGGGGGTTAATGCGTGTGGGGGGAGGTGTTAGCGTGTCTGGGGGTGTTAATGTATGGGGGGTTAGTGTGTGCGGGCGGAGTTAGTGTGTGTGGGGGGTTAGTGTGTGTGTGGGTTTACTGTGTGTGTGGGGGGTTAGTATGTGTTGGGCGTTTGTGTGTGTGGGGGTTTAGTGTGTGTGGGGGTTAGTGTGTGTGTGGGGGTTTAGTGTGTGTGGGGGGTTAAAGTGTGTAGGGGTTTAGTGTGTGTGGGGGTAGTGTATGTGGGGTAGTTAGTGTGTGTGGGGTGTTAGTGTGTGTGGGGGTTAGTGTGTGTGGTGGGTGTAAGTGTGTGTGGGGGCCAGTGAGTGTGTGTGGGGGATGTTGGTGTATGGGGGGGGTTACTGTGTGTGGAGGGGTTAGTGTATGTGTGGCGGGGGGTTAGTGTGTGTGGTGATGGGTCAGTGTGTGTGGGTGGGGTTAGTGTGTGTAGGGCGGTTAGTGTGTGTGCGGAGTTTAGTGTGTGTGTGGGGGGGGGGAAGTTAGTGTGTTGGGGGGTTAATGCGTGTGGGGGGGGGTGTTAGCGTGTCTGGTGGTGTTAATCTATGGGGGGTTAATGTGTGCGGGCGGAGTTATTGTGTGTGTGGGGGTTAGTGTGTGTGGGGATGGGTCAGTGTGTGTGGGGGAGATTAGTATATGTGGGGGGTTAGTGTGTGTGTGGGTTTAGTGTGTGTGTGGGAGGTTAGTATGTGTTGGGCGTTTGTGTGTGTGGGGGTTTAGTGTGTGTGGGGGGTTAGTGCGTGTGGGGGATTAGTGTGTGTGGGCTGGGTTAGTGTGTGTGGGGATGGGTCACTGTGTGTGTGTGGGGGGGGTTAGTCTGTGTGGGGGAGTGAGTGTGTGTGTGGGGGGTTAGTGTGTGTGTGTGGGGGGGGGGGGTTAGTGTGTGTGGCGTTTTCGTGTGTGGGTTGTTAGTGTGTGTGGGGGTTAGTGTGTGTGGGGGGTGGTTAGTGTGTGTGTGTGGGGGGGGTTAGTGTGTGTGGGGGGTTAGTGCGTGTGGGGGATTGTGTGTGTGGGCTGGGTTAGTGTGTGTGGGGATGGGTCACTGTGAGTGGGGGGGGTTAGTCTGTGTGGGGGAGTGTGTGTGTGTGGGAGACTTAGTGTGTGAGGGGGTTAGTGTGTGTGGAGGGGGTTAGTTTGTGTGAGGTGGTTAGTGTGTGTGAGGGGTTTAGTGTGTATGTGGGGGGGTTAGTGTGTGTGGGGGGTTAGTGCGTGTGGGGGATTAGTGTGTGTGGGCTGGGTTAGTGTGTGTGGGGATGGGTCACTGTGTGTGTGGGGGGGTTAGTCTGTGTGGGGGAGTGTGTGTGTCTGGGAGACTTAGTGTGTGAGGGGGTTAGTGTGTGTGGAGGGGGTTAGTTTGTGTGAGGTGGTTAGTGTGTGTGAGGGGTTTAGTGTGTGTGTGGGGGGGTGAGTGTGTGTTGGGATGGGTCATTGTGCGTGGGGGAGGTTAGTGTGTGTGGGGGGGTTAGTGTGTGGGGGGGGGGGTTAGTGTGTGGGGGATGGGTTAGTGTTCGTGGGGTTGTTGGTGTGTGTGGAGGGTTTAGTGTGTGTGTGGGGGGGGGGTTAGTGTGTGTGGGGGGTTAGTGTGTGTGTGGGGGTTAGTGTGTGTGGGGATGGGTCAGTGTGTTGGGGGGAGATTAGTGTGTGGGCGGTTAGTGTGTGTGTGGGTTTAGTGTGTGTGTGGTGGGTTACTGTGTGTGGGGGGTTAGTATATGTTGGGCGTTTGTGTGTAGGGGGGAGTTTAGTGTGTGTGGGGGGCTAGTGCGTGTGGGGGATTAGTGTGTGAGGGCTGGGTTAGTGATGTGGGGATGTGTCACTGTGTGTGTGGGGTTGGTTAGTCTGTGTGGAGGAGTGAGTGTGTGTGGGGGGGTAATGTGTGTGTGGGGGGGTTAGTGTGTGTGGCGTTTTCGTGTGTGTGGGTTGTTAGTGTGCGTGGGGGGTTAGTGTGTGTGTGGGGGTGGTTAGTGTGTGTGTGGCGGGGCTTAGTGTGTGCGGCGTTTTCGTGTGTGTGGGTTGTTAGTGTGTGTGGGTGGTTAGTGTGTGTGGGGGGTTAGTGCGTGTGGGGGATTAGTGTGTGTGGGCTGGGTTAGTGTGTGTGGGGATTTGTCACTGTGTGTGGGGGGTTTAGTGTGTGTGGGCGATTAGTGTGTGTGGGAGACTTAGTGTGTGAGGGGGTTAGTGTGTGTGGAGGGGGTTAGTTAGTGTGGGGGGTTAGTGTGTTTGGGGGGTTAGTGTGTGTGGAGGGTTAGTGTGTGTGTTGGGGGGTTAGTGTGTGCGGGGGGGTTAGTGTGTGTGAGGGCGTAAGTGTGAGTGTGGGGTGGGATAATGTGTGTGGGGGGTTTGTGCGAGTGTGTGGGTTAGTATGTGTTGCGGTGGGTTAGTGTGTGTGGGGGGTTAGTGTGTGCGTGCGGGGTAAGTGTTTGTGGGGGGAGGTTAGTGTGTGGGGGGGATGGTGTGTGTGTTTTGAGGGATGGTGTGTGTGGCGATGGGCTAGTGGGATGTGGTGGGGTTAGTGTGTGTGGGGGGATTTGTGTGTGTAGGGATTGGTTAGTGTGTTTGCGGGTTAGTGTTTGTGGGGGTTAGTGTGTGTGGGGGGGTTAGTGTGTGTGGGGGGGTTAGTGTATGTGGGGAGTTAGTGTATGTGGGGGGTGTTAGTGTCTGTGGCGGATTAGTGTGTGTAGGGGGATTAGTGTGTGTGTGTGAGGGGATAGTGTGTGTGGGGATGGGTCAATGCGTGTGGGGGAGGTTAGTGTGAGTGGGGGAGTGAGTGTGTGTGGGGGGAGTTAGTGTGTGTGTGGGTTTAGTGTGTGTGGGGGGGTTAAAGTGTGTAGGGGGATTATTGTGTGTGGGGTTAGTGTATGTGGGGGAGTTAGTGTGTGTGGGGTGTTAGTGTGTGTGGGGAGGTTAGTGTGTGTGGTCGGTGTTAGCGTGTGTGGGGGCCAGTAAATGTGTGTGGGGGGGTTGTTTGTGTATGGGGGGGTTAGTGTATGTGGAGTGGTTAGTGTATGTGGGGGGTGGGTTAGTGTGTGTGGTGATGGGTCAGTGAGTGTGGGGGGTTAGTGTGTGTGGGGCGGTTAGTTTGTGTGCGGAGTTTAGTGCGTGTGTGGGGGGTAGGTTAGTGTGTTGGGGGGGTTAGTGCGTGTGGGGGGGGTTAGAGCGTCTGGTGGGTTCGTGTGTGTGGGGTGGTTAGTGTGTGTGGGGGCGTTAGTGTGTGTGGGGGCCAGTGAGTGTGTGTGGAGAGGGGTGTTAGTGTATGTGGGGGGGTTAGTGTGTGAGGAGGGGTTAGTGTATGTGGGGGGGGTTAGTGTGTGTGGGGATGGGTCAGTGTGTGGGGGGGTTAGTTTGTGTGGGGGTGGTTAGTGTGTGTGGGGAGGTTAGTGTGCGTGTGTGGGGGTTAGTGTGTGGGGGTGTTAGTGCGTGTGGAGGGCGAGGGGGTTAGCGTGTGTGGGGGTGTTAGTATGTGGGGGGTTAGTGTGTGTGCGCGGAGTTAGTGTGTGTGTGGGGGTTAGTGTGTGTGGGGATGGGTTCATTGTGTGTGTGGGGGGGTTTGTGTGTGCGGGGGTTAGTGTGTGGAGTGGTTAGTGTGTATGGGGATGGGTTAGTGGGTGTGGGTGTGGGTCAGTGTCTGGGGAGGGTCAGTGTGTTACTGGGGGGTTAGTGTGTGTAGGGGGTTGTTTGTGTGTTTGGGGGGGAGTTAGTTTGTGTGGGGGATTAGTGTTTGTGTGGGGGGGTTAGTGTGTGTGGGGATGGGTTAGTGGGTGTGGGGGGGTTAGTGTGTGGAGGTTAGTGTGTGTGGGTGGGTTTAGGTTGTGTGGGGGGTTAGTGTGTGCAGGGGGTTAGTGTGTGTGGGGTGTTAATGTGATTAGGGAGTTAGTGTGTGTGGGGGTTAATGTGTGTGGGGGGGTTAGTCTGTATGGGGATGGGTTAGTGGGTGTGGGTGTGGGTCAGTGTCTGGGGAGGGTCAGTGTGTGGCTGGGGGCTTAGTGTGTGTAGGGGGTTGTTTGAGTGTTTGGGGGGGTTAGTTTGTGTGTGGGATTAGTGTTTGTGTTTGGGGGTTAGTGTGTGTGGGGATGGGTTAGTGGGTGTGGGGGGGTTAGTGTGTGTGGGTTACTGTGTGTGGGTGGGTTTTGGTTGTGTGGGGGGATTAGTGTGTGTGGGGGTTAGTGTGTGTGTGGGGGGTTAGTGTGTGTGGGGGGTTAGTGTGTGTAGGGGGTTAGTGTGTGTGGGGTGTTAGTGTGATTAGGGAGATAGTGTGTGTGGTGTGTTAGTGTGTGTGGGGGGTTAGTGTGTGCGGGGGGGGGTTAGTGTGTGTGGGGGGGTTAGTGTTTGTAGGGGTCAGTGTGTGTGGGTTAGTGTGTGTGGGGAGCTTGTTAGTGTGTGTGTGGAGGGGTTAGTGTGTGTGGGTGAGTTAGTGTGTGTATGTGGGGGCTGTGTACGTGAAGTGGTTAGTGTGTGTGGGGGAGGGTATTGTATATGTGGGTGGGTTAGTGTGTGTGTGGTGTTAGTGTGTGTGGGGGTTAGTGTATGTGGAGGGTTTAGTGTATGTGTGGTGGGTTAGTGTATGTGGGGGGGGGGTTAGAGTATGTGGAAGGGTTTTGTGTGTGGGGGGCTAGTGTGAGTGTGGTATTAGTTTGTATGGGAGTTTGAGTGTGTGCGGGGGTTAGTGTGTATGGGGGTTTTAGTGTGTGTGTGGGGTTAGTTTGTGGGGGGATGGGTTAGTGTGTGTTGGGGGTGTTAGTGTGTGTGGGGGGGTTAGAGTGTGTGGGGGATTAGTGTGCCTTGGGGTTTTAGTGTTTGTGGGGCGGGGGGTTAATGTGTGTGTGGGGGTTAGTGTGTGAGGCGGATTAGTGTGTATGGGTGGTTAGTGTGTGTGGGGGGTTAGTGTGTGTGGGCTGGGTGAGTGTGTGTGGGGGTGGGTCACTGTGTGTGTGTGGGGGGGTTAGTGTGTGGGGGAGTGAGTGTGTGTGTGGTGGGTTTAGTCTGAGTGGGCGATTAGTGTGTGTGGGAGGGCTAGTGTGTGAGGGGGGTTAGTGTGTGTGTAGGGGGTTAGTAAGTGGGGGAGGGTTAGTGTGTGTGGGGATGGGTCAGTGTGTGTGGGGTAGGTTAGTGTGAGTGGGGGGGTTAGTGCGTGTGGGGGGGTTAGAGCGTCTGGTGGGTTCGTGTGTGTGGGGTGGTTAGTGTGTGTGGGGGCGTTAGTGTGTGTGGGGGCCAGTGAGTGTGTGTGGGGAGGGGTGTTAGTGTATGTGGGGGGGTTAGTGTGTGAGGAGGGGTTAGTGTATGTGGGGGGGGGTTAGTGTGTGTGGGGATGGGTCAGTGTGTGTGGGGGGGTAGTTTGTGTGGGGGTGGTTAGTGTGTGTGGGGAGGTTAGTGTGCGTGTGTGGGGGTTAGTGTGTGGGGGTGTTAGTGCGTGTGGAGGGCGAGGGGGTTAGCGTGTGTGGGGGTGTTAGTATGTGGTGGGTTAGTGTGTGTGCGCGGAGTTAGTGTGTGTGTGGGGGTTAGTGTGTGTGGGGATGGGTTCATTGTGTGTGTGGGGGGGTTTGTGTGTGCGGGGGTTAGTGTGTGGAGTGGTTAGTGTGTATGGGGATGGGTTAGTGGGTGTGGGTGTGGGTCAGTGTCTGGGGAGGGTCAGTGTGTTACTGGGGGGTTAGTGTGTGTAGGGGGTTGTTTGTGTGTTTGGGGGGGGGAGTTAGTTTGTGTGGGGGATTAGTGTTTGTGTGGGGGGGGTTAGTGTGTGTGGGGATGGGTTAGTGGGTGTGGGGGGGGTTAGTGTGTGGAGGTTAGTGTGTGTGGGTGGGTTTAGTTTGTGTGTGGGGTTAGTGTGTGCAGGGGGTTAGTGTGTGTGGGGTGTTAGTGTGATTAGGGAGTTAGTGTGTGTGGGGGTTAATGTGTGTGGGGGGGTTAGTCTGTATGGGGATGGGTTAGTGGGTGTGGGTGTGGGTCAGTGTCTGGGGAGGGTCAGTGTGTGGCTGGGGGCTTAGTGTGTGTAGGGGGTTGTTTGAGTGTTTGGGGGGGTTAGTTTGTGTGTGGGATTAGTGTTTGTGTTTGGGGGTTAGTGTGTGTGGGGATGGGTTAGTGGGTGTGGGGGGGTTAGTGTGTGTGGGTTACTGTGTGTGGGTGGGTTTTGGTTGTGTGGGGGGATTAGTGTGTGTGGGGGTTAGTGTGTGTGTGGGGGGTTAGTGTGTGTGGGGGGTTAGTGTGTGTAGGGGGTTAGTGTGTGTGGGGTGTTAGTGTGATTAGGGAGATAGTGTGTGTGGTGTGTTAGTGTGTGTGGGGGGTTAGTGTGTGCGGGGGGGGGTTTAGTGTGTGTGGGGGGTTAGTGTTTGTAGGGGTCAGTGTGTGTGGGTTAGTGTGTGTGGGGAGCTTGTTAGTGTGTGTGTGGAGGGGTTAGTGTGTGTGGGTGAGTTAGTGTGTGTATGTGGGGGTTGTGTACGTGAAGTGGTTAGTGTGTGTGGGGGAGGGTATTGTATATGTGGGTGGGTTAGTGTGTGTGTGGTGTTAGTGTGTGTGGGGGTTAGTGTATGTGGAGGGTTTAGTGTATGTGTGGTGGGTTAGTGTATGTGGGGGGGGTTAGAGTATGTGGAAGGGTTTTGTGTGTGGGGGGGCTAGTGTGAGTGTGGTATTAGTTTGTATGGGAGTTTGAGTGTGTGCGGGGGTTAGTGTGTATGGGGATTTAGTGTGTGTGTGGGGTTAGTTTGTGGGGGGATGGGTTAGTGTGTGTTGGGGGTGTTAGTGTGTGTGGGGGGGTTAGAGTGTGTGGGGGATTAGTGTGCGTTGGGGTTTTAGTGTTTGTGGGGCGGGGGGTTAATGTGTGTGTGGGGGTTAGTGTGTGAGGCGGATTAGTGTGTATGGGTGGTTAGTGTGTGTGGGGGGTTAGTGTGTGTGGGCTGGGTGAGTGTGTGTGGGGGTGGGTCACTGTGTGTGTGTGGGGGGGGTTAGTATGTGGGGGAGTGAGTGTGTGTGTGGTGGGTTTAGTCTGAGTGGGCGATTAGTGTGTGTGGGAGGGCTAGTGTGTGAGGGGGGTTAGTGTGTGTGTAGGGGGTTAGTGTGTGGGGGAGGGTTAGTGTGTGTGGGGATGGGTCAGTGTGTGTGGGGTAGGTTAGTGTGAGTGGGGGATTGAGTGTGTGTGGGGTGAGTTAGTGTGTGTTTGGGGGTTAGTGTGTCTGGGGGTGGGTTATTGTGGTGGGGGGGTTAGTGTGTGTGTGGGGTTTTAGTGTGTGTGGGGGGGTGAAAGTGTGTGGGGGGATTAGTGTGTGTGGTGGTAATGTATGAGGGGGAGTTAGTGTGTGTGGGGTGTTAGTATGTGTGGGGGGGTTAGTGTGTGTGGGGGTTAGTGTGTGTGGGTGTGGGTTAGTGTGTGGGAAGCGTTAGAGTGCGACAGGGGGTTAGTGTGTGTAGGGGGGTTGTTAGTGTGTTTTGGGGGGGTTAGTTTGTGTGGGCGGTTAGTGTGTGTGTGTGGGGGGGGGGTAGTGTGTGTGTTGGGGGGTTAGTGTGGGTTGGATGGTAAGTGTGTGTAGTGGGGTTACTGTGTGTGGGGTGTTAGTGGGTGTGTGGGGTTCAGTGTGTGTGGAGGGTTAGTGTGTGTGTTGGGGGTGTTAGTGTGTGTGGGGTGCTTAGTGTGTGTGAGGCGTTATTGTGGTGGGGGGGAGTTAGCGTGTGTAGGGGTTAGTGTGTGTGGGGATGTGTCAGTGTGTGTGGGGGTGTTTGTGTGTGTGTGGGGGGTTAATGTGTGTGGGGGGTTAGTGTCTGTGTGTGGGGGTTAGTGTGTGTTGGGGTGGGTTCGGGTGTGTGGGGGGTTTAGTGTGTGTGCGAGGTAAGTGTGTGTGGGGGGGTTAGTGTGTGTGTGGGGGGGGGCTAGTGTGGGTGGGTTAGTCTGTGTGGGGATGGGCTAGTGTGTGTGGGGGTGTTTGTGTGTGTGGGGTGTTAGTGTGTGTGAGGGTGTTTAGTGTGTGTGGGTGAGGTTAGTGTATGTATGTGGGGGGATTAGTGTGTGTGTGGATGGGCTAGTGTGTGTGGGGGTGTTAGTGTGTGGGGGATTAGTGTGTGTGTGGGGGGTTAGTGTGGGTGGGTGGGGTTAGTGTGTGTGGGGGGTTTGTGTGTGTGGGGATGGGTTAGAGTGTGTGGGGGTTCGTGTGTGTGTGGGGGTTAGTGTGTGTGGAAGGCTTAGTGTATGTGGGGGATTAGTGTGTGTTTGGATGGGACAGTGTTTGGGGGGGAATTAGTTTGTGTGGGGGGTTAGTGTTTGTGTGGGGGGTGAGTGTGTGTGGGGATGGGTTAGTGGGTGTGGGGGGGTCAGTGTGTGGAGGTTAGTGTGTGTGGGTGGGTTTAGGTTGTGTGGGGGGTTAGTGTGTGCAGGGGGTTAGTGTGTGTGGGGTGTTAGTGTGATTAGGGAGTTAGTGTGTGTGGGGGTTAGTGTGTGTGGGGGGGTGGTTAGTCTGTATGGTGATGGGTTAGTGGGTGTGGGTGTGGGTCAGTGTCTGGGGAGGGTCAGAGTGTGGCTGGGGGCTTAGTGTGTGTAGGGGGTTGTTTGAGTGTTTGGGGGGGGTTAGTCTGTGTGTGGGGTTAGTGTTTGTGTGGGAGGGTTAGTGTGTGTGGGGATGGGTTAGTGGGTGTGGGGGGGTTAGTATGTGTGGGTTACTGTGTGTGGGTGGGTTTTGGTTGTGTGGGGGATTAGTGTGTGTGGGGGTTAGTGTGTGTGGGGGGGGTTAGTTTGTGTGGGGTGTTAGTGTGATTAGGGTGTTAGTGTGTGT
This sequence comes from Scyliorhinus torazame, assembly GCF_047496885.1. Lineage (NCBI taxonomy): Eukaryota > Metazoa > Chordata > Chondrichthyes > Carcharhiniformes > Scyliorhinidae > Scyliorhinus > Scyliorhinus torazame. Next base: position 349,107 of record NW_027307854.1, read on the forward strand.
GGGGTGTTAGTGTGTGTGGGGGGTTAGTGTGTGCGGGGGGGTTAGTGTGTGTGGGGTGGGTTAGTGTTTGTGGGGGTCAGTGTGTGTGGGTTAGTGTGTGTGGGTGGGTTAGTGTGTGTGGGGAGATGGTTATTGTGTGTGTGGAGCGGTTAGTGTGTGTGGGGGAGGGTATTGTATATGTGGGTGGGTTAGTGTGTGTGTGGTGTTAGTGTGTGTGGGGGTTAGTGTATGTGGAGGGTTTAGTGTATGTGTGATGGGTTAGTGTATGTGGGGGGGTTAGAGTATGTGGAAGGGTTTTGTGTGTGGGGGGGCTAGTGTGAGTGTGGTATTAGTTTGTGTGGGAGTTTGAGTGTGTGTGCGGGGGTTAGTGTGTGTGGGGGTTTTAATGTGTGTGTGGGGTTAGCTTGTGGGTGGATTGGTTAGTGTGTGTTGGGGGTGTTAGTGTGTGTGGGGGGGTTAGAGTGTGTGGGTGGTTAGTGTGTGTTGGGGTTTTAGTGTTTGTGGGGCGGGGGGTTAATGTGTGTGTGTGGGGGTTAGTGTGTGAGGCGGATTAGTGTGTGTGGGTGGTTAGTGTGTGTAGGGGGTTAGTGTGTGTGGGCTGGGTGAGTGTGTGTGGGGGTGGGTCACTGTGTGTGTGGGGGGGGGTTAGTGTGTGGGGGAGTAAGTGTGTGTGTGGTGGCTTTAGTCTGAGTGGGCGATTAGTGTGTGTGGGAGGGCTAGTGTGTGAGGGGGGTTAGCGTGTGTGTAGGGGGTTAGTGTGTGTGGGGGGGGGGTTAGTGTGTGTGGTGATAGGACAGTGTTTGGGGGGGAATTAGTTTGTGTGGGGGGTTAGTGTTTGTGTGGGGGGTGAGTGTGTGTGGGGATGGGTTAGTGGGTGTGGGGGGGTCAGTGTGTGGAGGTTAGTGTGTGGGTGGGTTTAGGTTGTGTGGGGGGTTAGTGTGTGCAGGGGGTTAGTGTGTGTGGGGTGTTAGTGTGATTAGGGAGTTAGTGTGTGTGGGGGTTAGTGTGTGTGGGGGGGGTTAGTCTGTATGGTGATGGGTTAGTGGGTGTGGGTGTGGGTCAGTGTCTGGGGAGGGTCAGTGTGTGGCTGGGGGCTTAGTGTGTGTAGGGGGTTGTTTGAGTGTTTGGGGGGGGGGGTTAGTTTGTGTGTGGGGTTAGTGTTTGTGTGGGAGGGTTAGTGTGTGTGGGGATGGGTTAGTGGGTGTGGGGGGGTTAGTGTGTGTGGGTGGGTTTTTGTTGTGTGGGGGATTAGTGTGTGTGGGGGTTAGTGTGTGTGGGGGGGGGGTTAGTGTGTGTGGGGTGTTAGTGTGATTAGGGTGTTAGTGTGTGTGGGGTGTTAGTGTGTGTGGGGGGTTAGTGTGTGCGGGGGGGTTAGTGTGTGTGGGGTGGGTTAGTGTTTGTGGGGGTCAGTGTGTGTGGGTTAGTGTGTGTGGGTGGGTTAGTGTGTGTGGGGAGATGGTTAGTGTGTGTGTGGAGGGGTTAGTGTGTGTGGGGGAGGTTATTGTATATGTGGGTGGGTTAGTGTGTGTGTGGTGTTAGTGTGTGTGGGGGTTAGTGTATGTGGAGGGTTTAGTGTATGTGTGATGGGTTAGTGTATGTGGGGGGGTTAGAGTATGTGGAAGGGTTTTGTGTGTGGGGGGGCTAGTGTGAGTGTGGTATTAGTTTGTGTGGGAGTTTGAGTGTGTGTGCGGGGGTTAGTGTGTGTGGGGGTTTTAATGTGTGTGTGGGGTTAGCTTGTGGGTGGATGGGTTAGTGTGTGTTGGGGGTGTTAGTGTGTGTGGGGGGGTTAGAGTGTGTGGGTGGTTAGTGTGTGTTGGGGTTTTAGTGTTTGTGGGGCGGGGGGTTAATGTGTGTGTGTGGGGGTTAGTGTGTGAGGCGGATTAGTGTGTGTGGGTGGTTAGTGTGTGTGGGGGGTTAGTGTGTGTGGGCTGGGTGAGTGTGTGTGGGGGTGGGTCACTGTGTGTGTGGGGGGGGGTTAGTGTGTGGAGGAGTGAGTGTGTGTGTGGTGGCTTTAGTCTGAGTGGGCGATTAGTGTGTGTGGGAGGGCTAGTGTGTGAGGGGGTTAGCGTGTGTGTAGGGGGTTAGTGTGTGGGGGGGGTTAGTGTGTGTGGGGATGGGTCAGTGTGTGTGGGGTAGGTTAGTGTGAGTGGGGGAGTGAGTGTGTGTGGGGTGAGTTAGTGTGTGTTTGGGTGTTAGTGTGTCTGGTGGTGGGTTATTGTGGTGGGGGGTTAGTGTGTGTGTGGGGTTTTAGTGTGTGTGTGGGGGGTTAAAGTGTGTGGGGCATTAGTTTGTGTGGTGGTAGTGTATGAGGGGGAGTTAGTGTGTGTGGGGTGTTAGTATGTGTGGGGGGGTTAGTGTGCGTGGGGGTTCGTGTGTGTGGGTGTGGGTTAGTGTGTGGGAAGCGTTAGTGTGCGACAGGGGGTTAGTGTGTGTAGGGGGTTGTTAGTGTGTTTGGGGGGGGTTAGTTTGTGTGGGCGGTTAGTGTGTGTGTGGGGGGGTTAGTGTGTGTGGAGGGTTAGTGTGTGTGTTGGGGGGGTTAGTGTGTGTGGGATGGTAAGTGTGTGTAGTGGGGTTACTGTGTGTGGGGTGTTAGTGGGTGTGTGGGGTTTAGTGTGTGTGGAGAGTTAGTGTGTGTGTTGGGGGGGTTAGTGTGTGTGGGGTGCTTAGTGTGTGTGAGGTGTTATTGTGTGTGGGGGGAGTTAGCGTGTGTGGGTGTTAGTGTGTGTGGGGATGTGTCAGTGTGTGTGGGGGTGTTAGTGTGTGTGTGGGGGGTTAATGTGTGTGGAGGGTTAGTGTCTGTGTGTGTGGGGTTAGTGTGTGTTGGGGTGGGTTCGGGTGTGTGGGGGGTTTAGTGTGTGTGCGGGTTAAGTGTGTGTGGGGGGGGGTTAGTGTGTGTGGGGGGGGGCTAGTGTGTGTGTGGGTGGGATAGTCTGTGTGGGGATGGGCTAGTGTGTGTGGGGGTGTTAGTGTGTGGGGGGTGTTAGTGTGTGTGTGGGTGTTTAGTGTGTGTGGGTGAGGTTAGTGTATGTGTGTGGGGGGATTAGTGTGTGTGGGGATGGGCTAGTGTGTGTGGGGGTGTTAGTGTGTGGGGGATTAGTGTGTGTGTGGGGTGTTAGTGTGGGTGGGTGGGGTTAGTGTTTGTGGGGGGGGGTTGTGTGTGTGGGGATGGGTTAGAGTGTGTGGGGGTTCGTGTGTGTATGGGGGTTAGTGTGTGTGGAGGGCTTAGTGTATGTGGGGGATTAGTGTGTGTGTGGATGGGACAATGTGTATGGGGGGGTTAGTGTGTGTGGTGGGGTTAGTTTGTGTGGGGAGGATAGTGTGTGTGTGTGGGGGGGTTAGTGTGTTGGAGGGGGGTTTGTGCGTGTGGGGGGATTAGCGTGTGTGGCGGGTTAGTGTGTGTCGGCGGGGTTAGTGTGTGTGGGGGTTAGTGTGTGTGGTGATGGGTCAGTGTGTGTGGGGGGGTTAGTGTGTGTGGGGGTTAGTATGTGGGGGGTTAGTGTGTGTGGGTGTGGGTTAGTGTGTGGGGAGGGTTTGTGTGTGACTGGGGGGTTAGTGTGTGTGGGGGGGTTGTTAATGTGTTTGGGGTGGTTAGTTTGTGTGGGGGGGTTAGTGTGTGTGGGTGAGGTTAGTCTATGTGTGTGGGGGGGATTAGTGTGTGTGGGGATGGGCTAGTGTGTGTGGGGGTGTTAGTGTGTGGGGGATTAGTGTGTGTGTGGGGTGTTAGTGTGGGTGGGTGGGGTTAGTGTTTGTGGGGGCGGGGTTTGTGTGGGTGGGGATGGGTTAGAGTGTGTGGGGGTTCGTGTGTGTATGGGGGTTAGTGTGTGTGGAGGGCTTAGTGTATGTGGGGGATTAGTGTGTGTGTGGATGGGACAATGTGTATGGGGGGGTTAGTGTGTGTGGTGGGGTTAGTTTGTGTGGGGAGGATAGTGTGTGTGTGTAGGGGGGTTAGTGTGTTGGGGGGGTTTGTGTGTGTGGGGGGATTAGCGTGTGTGGCGGGTTAGTGTGTGTAGGCGGAGTTAGTGTGTGGGGGTTAGTGTGTGTGGGGATGGGTCAGTGTGTGTGGGGGGTTAGTGTGTGTGGGGGTTAGTATGTGGGGGGTTAGTGTGTGTAGGTGTGGGTTAGTGTGTGGGGAGGGTTTGTGTGTGACTGGGGGGTTAGTGTGTGTGGGGGGGTTGTTAATGTGTTTGGGGTGGTTAGTTTGTGTGTGGGGGGGGTTAGTGTGTGTGTCGGGGGGGCTTGTGTGTGTGGGGTTAGTGTGTGGGTGTGGTTTGGGTGTGTGTTGGGATTAGTGTGTGTGTGGGTGTTAGGTGTGTGAATGGGTTAGTGTGTGTGAGGTGTTAGTGTGTGTGGGGGGTTAGTGTGTGTGGGGGGGTTAGTGTGTGTGTGGGGGGGTCAGTGTGTGTGGGTTAACGTGTGTGGGTGGGTTAGTGTGTGTGGGGAGATGGTTAGTGTGTGTGGAGGGGTTAGTGTGTGTGGGGGAGTTAGTGTGTGTATGGGGTTTGCGTACGTGCGGGGGTTAGTGTGTGTGTGGGAGAGTAGAGTATGTGGGGGGGATTAGTGTGTGGGGGAGTTAGTGTGTGTGGGGGGATAGTGTGTGTGGAGGGGTTAATGAGTGTGGGGTGGTTTAGTGTGTGTGGGGGTGTTCGAGTGTGTGGGGATGAGTCAGTGTGTGTGGCGTGGTTAGTGTGTGTGGGGGTGGGTTAGCGTGTGTGGGGGGTGAGTTTATGTGGGGGCGTAGTGTGTGTGTGGAGGGTTAGTCTGTGTGGGGAGTTAGTGTGTGGGGGATGGGTTAGTGTGTGTGGGAGTGTTAGTGTGTGTGGGGGGTTAGTGTATGTGGGGGTTTGTGAGTGTGGAGGGGGTTAGTGTGTGTGGGGGGGTGAGTGTGTGTGGGGGGGTTAGTGTGTGTGGGGGGGTTAGTGTGTGTGGGGGTTAGTGTGTGGGCGGATAGGTTAGTGTGTGTGGGAGTGTTAGTGTCTGTGGGCTTTAGTGTGTGTGGGGGGGGTTAATGTGTGTGTTGGGGGTTAGTGATTGTGGTGGGTTAGTGTGTGAGGGGGTTAGTGTGTGTTTAAGGGGTTAGTGTGTGTGTGGGGGGTAGTGTGTGTGGGAGGGTTAGTGTGTGTGGTGGTATTACTGTGTGTGGGAGGGGTTAGTGTGTGTGTGGGGGGAGTTAGTCTGTGTGGAGGGTTAATGTGTGTGTTAGGGGGGTTAGTGTGCGTGGGATGGATAGTGTGTGTGTGGGCGATTAGTGTGTGTGGGAGGGTAAGTGTGTGAGGTGGATTAGTGTGTAGGGGGTTAGTGTTTGTGTTGGGATTACTGTGTGTGGGGGTGTTAGTGCTTGTGGGGGGGTTAGTGTGTGTGGAGGGTTAGTGTGTGTATGGGGGTTAGTGTGTGTGAGGATGAGTCAGTGTGTGGTGAGATTAATGTGTGTTTGGGGGGTTAATGTGTGTGGGGGATTAGTGTGTGTGGGGGGGTTAGTGTGTGTTGGGGTGGGTTAGAGTGTGTGGGGGGGATAGTGTGTGTCTGCGGGGTAAGTGTGTGTGGGGGTTAGTGTGTGTGGGGGGTCAGTGTGGGTTGGGGTGGGTTAGAGTGTGTGGGGGGTTAGTGTGTGTGTGCGCGGTAAGTGTGTGTGGGGGCTGGTTAGTGTGTTTGGGGGGTTAGTGTGTGTGTGTGTGGGGGGGGTTAGTGTGCGTGGGGATGGGTTAGTGTGTGGGGGGGTTAGTGCGTGGGGGGGGTTAGTGTGTGTGCTTGGGGGTGTTGTGTGTAGTGGTGTTAGTGTGTGTTTGGTAGGTTTGTGTGGGTGGCGGATTAGTGTGTGGGGGGGTTAGTGTGTGTGGGGAGTTAGTGTGTGTGAGGGATTAGTGTGTGGGGGTGTTAGTGTGTGTGTGTGGGGGGCTAGTGTGTGTGGGGATGGGTCACTGTGTGTGGGGTGGGTTAGTGCGTGTGGGGGAGTGAGTGTGTGTGTGGAGATTAGTGTGTGTGGGGGGGTTAGTGTGTGTGGGGGATTAGTGTCTGTGTGGGGGGTTAGTGTGTGGGGGGTGAGTGTGTGTGGGGGGATAGTGTATGTGGGGGGATAATGTGTGTGGGGGGTTTAGTGAATGGGGGTGTTAGTCTGTGTGTGGGGGTTAGTGCGTGTGGAGGGTTAGTGTGTGTGAGGGGGTTAGTGTGTGTGTGGGGGAGTTAGTGTGTGTGAGGATGGGTTTGTGTGTGGGGGGGGGCTTAGTGTGTGTGGGGTGTTAGTGTGTGTGGGTGGTTAGTGTGTGGGGGGAGTTGGTGTGTGTGTGGGGGGGTGTGTGTGTGGTGATGGGTCAGTGCGTGTGGGGGGGTTAGTGTGTGTGAGGGGGTTAGTGTGTGTGTGGGGGGTTGTGTGTGAGGGGATGTGTCAGTGTGTGTAGGGGAGGTTAGTGTCTGTGGGGGTTTAGTGTGTGGGGGGGGGTTTGTGTGTGGGGGGATTGGTTAGTGTGTATGGGAGTGTTAGTGTGTGTGGAGTGGTTAGTGTGTTTGGGGGGGTTAGTGTGTGTGGGGGGTTAGTGTGTGGAGGGGGGTTTAGTGTGTGTGGGGGGGTTTCTGTGTGTGTGGGGGGTGAGTGGGTGTTGGGTGTTTGTGTGTGGGGGGGGTTTAGTGTGTGTGGGGTGGTTAGTGTGTGTGTTGGTGTTAGTGTGGGGGGGATAGTGTGTGTGTGATGGGGCGGGGTTAGTGTGTGTGGCGTATTAGTTTGTGTGGGGGAGGGTAGTGTATGTGGGGGGCTTAGCGCGTGTGGGGGGTTAGTGTGTGTGAGGGGTTAGTGTGTGTGGAGGGGTTAGTGTATGTGGGGTGGGTTAGTGTATGTGGGGGGGTTAGAGAGTGTGGGGATGCGTCATTGTGTGTGGCGTTTAGTGTGTATGTGGGGGGGGGGGTTAGTGTGTGTGGTGGGGGTGAGTGTGTGTGGGGGGGTTAGTGTGTGTGGAGGGTTAGTGTGTGTGGGGGTGTTAGTGTGTTTGTGGGGGGTTAGTGTGTGTGTAGGGGGTTAGTGTGTGTGTGGTGGGTGAGTGTGTGTGTGGGGGGGGTTATTGTGGGGTGGGGTTCTGAGTGTGGGGGGGCTAGTGTGTGTGTGGGTGGGGTGAGCGGGTGGGGGGGTGAGTGTGTGGGGGGTGAGTGTGTGTGGGTGTTCTAGTGTGTGGGGGGGTGTTAGTGTGTGGGGGGATGGTTTAGTGTTTGTGGGGGTCTTAGTGTGTGTGGGGTGGTTAGTGTGTGTGTGGGGTTTAGTGTGTGTGTGGAGGGGTTAGTGTGTGTGGGGGGGTTAGTGTATGTGGGGTGGGTTAGTGTATGTGGGGGGGTTAGAGAGTGTGGGGATGCGTCATTGTGTGTGGCGTTTAGTGTGTATGTGGGGGGGGGTTAGTGTGTGTGGGGGGGGTGAGTGTGTGTGGGGGGGTTAGTGTGTGTGGGGGTTTAGGGTGTGTGGGGGTGTTAGTGTGTTTGTGGGGGGTTAGTGTGTGTGTAGGGGGTTAGTGTGTGTGTGGGGGGTGAGTGTGTGTGTGGGGGGGTTATTGTGGGGTGGGGTTCTGAGTGTGGGGGGGCTAGTGTGTGTGTGGGTGGGGTGAGCGGGTGGGGGGGGGTGAGTGTATGTGGGGGGTGAGTGTGTGTGGGTGTTCTAGTGTGTGTGGGGGTGTTAGTGTGTGGGGGAATGGTTTAGTGTTTGTGGGGGTCTTAGTGTGTGTGGGGTGGTTAGTGTGTGTGTCGGGTTTAGTGTGTGTGTGGAGGGGTTAGTGTGTGTGGGGGGTGTTAGTGTGTCTGGGGATTCCGTGTGTGTGTGGGGTTACTTTGTGTGTTGGGGGTTAGTGTGTGTTGGGGATTTGTATGTGTGGGGGGTTAGTGCGTGTGGGGGGGGTTGTGTGTGTGTGGGGGGGATAGTGTGTGGGGGGGATTAGTGTGTGTGGGAGGGGTTCGTGCGTGAGGCGAATTAATGTGTGTGGGTGGATAGTGTGTGGGGGGGGGGTTAGTGTGTGTGCGGGGGTTACTGTGTGTGGGGGGTTAGTGTGTGTGGACTGGGTTAGTGTGTGTGGGGGAGTGAGTGTGTGTGTGGGGATGAGTGTGTGTGGGGGGGTTAGTGTGTGTGGGGGATTAGTGTCTGTGTGGAGGGTTAGTGTGTGGGGTGTGTGTTTGTGGGGGGATAGTGTATGTGGGTGGATAATGTGTGGGGGGGGTTTAGTGAATGGGGGTGTTAGTCTGTGTGTGGGGGTTAGTGCGTGTGGAGGGTTAGTGTGTGTGTGAGGGGGTTAGTGTGTGTGTGGGGGGGTTAGTGTGTGTGAGGATGGGTTTGTGTGTGTGGGGGGCTTAGTGTGTGTGGGGTGTTAGTGTGTGTGGGTGGTTAGTGTGTGGGGGGAGTTAGTGTGTGTGGGGGGGTTTGTGTGTGTGGTGATGGGTCAGTGCGTGTGGGGGGGGGTTAGTGTGTGTGAGGGGGTTAGTGTGTGTGTGGGAGGTTGTGTGTGAGGGGATGTGTCAGTGTGTGTGTGGGGGGGGTTAGTGTCTGTGGGGGTTTAGTGTGTGTGGGGGGGTTAGTGTGTGGGGGGATGGGTTAGTGTGTATGGGAGTGTCAGTGTGTGTGGAGTGGTTAGTGTGTTTGGGGGGGATTAGTGTGTGTGGGGGGTTAGTGTGTGGAGTGGGGTTTAGTGTGTGTGGGGGGGTTTCTGTGTGTGTGGGGGGTGAGTGGGTGTTGGGTGTTTGTGTGTGTGGGGGGTTAGTGTGTGTGGGGTGGTTAGTGTGTGTGTTGGTGTTAGTGTGGGGGGGATAGTGTGTGTGTGATGAGGCGGGGTTAGTGTGTGTGGCGTATTAGTTTGTGTGGGGGAGGGTAGTGTATGTGGGGGGGGTTAGCGCGTGTGGGGGGTTAGTGTGTGTGAGGGGTTAGTGTGTGTGGAGGGGTTAGTGTATGTGAGTTGTGGGTTAGTGTATGTGGGGGGGTTAGAGAGTGTGGGGATACATCATTGTGTGTGGCGTTTAGTGTGTATGTGGGGGGGTTAGTGTGTGTGGGGGGGTGAGTGTGTGTGGGGGGGTTAGTGTATGTGGGGGGTTAGTGTGTGTGGGGGTGTTAGTGTGTTTGTGGGGTGTTAGTGTGTGTGTAGGGGGTTAGTGTATGTGTGGGGGGTGAGTGTGTGTGTGGGGGGGGGTTATTGTGGGGTGGGGCTCTGAGTGTGGGGGGCCTAGTGTGTGTGTGGGTGGGGTGAGCGGGTGGGGGGGTGAGTGTGTGTGGGGGGTGAGTGTGTGTGGGTGTTCTAGTGTGTGGGGGGGTGTTAGTGTGTGGGGGGATGGTTTAGTGTTTGTGGGGGTCTTAGTGTGTGTGGGGTGGTTAGTGTGTGTGTGGGGTTTAGTGTGTGTGTGGAGGGGTTAGTGTGTGTGGGGGGTGTTAGTGTGTGTGGGGATTTCGTGTGTGTGTGGGGTTACTTTGTGTGTTGGGGGTTTAGTGTGTGTGGGCGATTAGTGTGTGTGGGAGACTTAGTGTGTGAGGGGGTTAGTGTGTGTGGAGGGGGTTAGTTTGTGTGGTGGGTTAGTGTGTGTGGGGAGTTAGTGTGTTTGGGGGGTTAGTGTGTGTGTTGGGGGGTTAGTGTGTGCGGGGGGGTTAGTGTGTGTGAGGGCGTTAGTGTGAGTGTGGGGGGGTTAATGTGTGTGGGGGGTTAGTGTGTGTGGGGTTTTAGTGTGTGTGGGGGGGGTTAAAATGTGTGTGGGGATTAGTGTGTGTGGTGGTAGTGTATGAGGGGGAGTTGGTGTGTGTGGGGTGTTAGTATGTGTGGGGGGGTTAGTGTGTGTGGGTGTGGGTTAGTGTGTGGGAAGCGTTAGTGTGCGACAGGGGGTTAGTGTGTGTAGGGGGGTTGTTAGTGTGTTTGGGGGGGTTAGTTTGTGTGGGCGGTTAGTGTGTGTGGGGGGGTTGGTGTGTGTGGAGGGATAGTGTGTGTGTTGGGGGGGTTAGTGTGTGTGGGATGGTAAGTGTGTGTAGTGGGGTTACTGTGTGTGGGGTGTTAGTGGGTGTGTGGGGTTTAGTGTGTGTGGAGGGTTAGTGTGTGTGTTGGGGGGGTTAGTGTGTGTGTGGTGCTTAGAGTGTGTGAGGTGTTATTGTGTGTGTGGGGATTTAGTGTGTGTGAGGGCTTAGTGTGTGGGGGGGGTGTTAGTGTGTGTGTGTGGGGGGCTAGTGTGTGTGGGGATGGGTCACTGTGTGTGGGGTGGGTTAGTGTGTGTGGGAGAGTGAGTGTGTGTGTGTTGGGGTTAGTGTGTGTGGGGGATTAGTGTCTGTGTGGAGGGTTAGTGTGTGGGGGGTGAGTGTGTGTGGGGGGATAGTGTATGTGGGGGGATAATGTGTGTGGGGGGTTTAGTGAATGGGGGTGGTAGTCTGTGTGTGGGGGTTAGTGCGTGTGGAGGGTTAGTGTGTGTGTGAGGGGGTTAGTGTGTGTGTGTGGGGGGGGGGTTAGTGTGTGTGAGGATGGGTTTGTGTGTGTGGGGGGCTTAATGTGTGTGGGGTGTTAGTGTGTGTGGGTGGTTAGTGTGTGGGGGGAGTTAGTGTGTGTGGGGGGGTTTGTGTGTGTGGTGATGGGTCAGTGCGTGTGGGGGGGGGGTTAGTGTGTGTGAGGGGGTTAGTGTGTGTGGGGGGGTGTTGTGTGTGAGGGGATGTGTCAGTGTGTGTGGGGGGGGTGTTAGTGTGTGGGGGGATGGGTTAGTTTGTATGGGAGTGTTAGTGTGTGTGGAGTGGTTAGTGTGTTTGGGGGGGGTTAGTGTGTGTGGGGGGTTAGTGTGTGGAGTGGGGTTTAGTGTGTGTGGGGGGGTTTCTGTGTGTGTGGGGGGTGAGTGGGTGTTGGGTGTTTGTGTGTGTGGGGGTTAGTGTGTGTGGGGTGGTTAGTGTGTGTGTTGGTGTTAGTGTGGGGGGATAGTGTGTGTGTGATGGGGCGGGGTTAGTGTGTGTGGCGTATTAGTTTGTGTGGGGGTGGGTAGTGTATGTGGGGGGTTTAGCGCGTGTGGGGGGTTAGTGTGTGTGAGGGGTTAGTGTGTGTGGAGGGGTTAGTGTATGTGGGGTGGGTTAGTGTATGTGGGGGGGTTAGAGAGTGTGGGGATGCGTCATTGTGTGTGACGTTTAGTGTGTATGTGGGGGGGTTAGTGTGTGTGTGGGGGGGGGTGAGTGTGTGTGCGGGGGTTAGTGTATGTGGGGGGTTAGTGTGTGTGGGGGTGTTAGTGTGTTTGTGGGGGGTTAGTGTGTGTGTAGGGGGTTAGTGTGTGGGTGGGGGGTGAATGTGTGTGGGGGGGGTTATTGTGGGGTGGGGTTCTGAGTGTGGGGGGGCTAGTGTGTGTGTGGGTGGGGTGAGCGGGTGGGGGGGTGAGTGTGTGTGGGGGTGAGTGTGTGTGGGTGTTCTAGTGTGTGGGGGGGTGTTAGTGTGTGGGGGGATGGTTTAGTGTTTGTGGGGGTCTTAGTGTGTGTGAGGTGGTTAGTGTGTGTGTGGGGTTTAGTGTGTGTGTGGAGGGGTTAGTGTGTGTGGGGGTGTTAGTGTGTGTGGGGATTTCGTGTGTGTGTGGGGTTACTTTGTGTGTTGGGGGTTAGTGTGTGTTGGGGATTTGTATGTGTGGGGGGTTAGTGCGTGTGGAGGGGGTTTGTGTGTGTGTGGGGGGATAGTGTGTGGGGGGGGGGATTAGTGTGTGTTGGAGGGGTTAGTGCGTGAGGCGAATTAATGTGTGTGGGTGGATCGTGTGTGGGGGGGGGTTAGTGTGTGTGCGGGGGTTACTGTGTGTGGGGGGTTAGTGTGTGTGGACTGGGTTAGTGTGTGTGGGGATGGGTCACTGTGTGTGGGGGGGGGTTAGTGTGTGTGGGGGAATTAGTGTGTGTGTGTGTTAGTGTGTGTGGGAGTGGGTTAGTGTGTGTGGGGTGTTGGTGTGTGTGGGGGTTAGTGTGTGTGGTGCGGGTTAGTGTGTGTGGGTGGGTTAGTGTGTGTGGGAGATGGTTAGTGTGTGTGTGGAGGGGTTAGTGTATGTGGTGGAGTTAGTGTGTGTATGGGGGTTGTGTACGTGCGGGGGTTAGTGTGTGTGGGGAGGGTCGTGTCTGTGGGGGGTTCAGTGTGTGGGGTAATTAGTGTGTGTGGGGTTTTCGTGTGCGTGGGTTGTTAGTGTGCGTGCGGGTTTAGTGTGTGTGTGTGTGGGGGGTGGTTAGTGTGTGTGTGGCGGGGCTTAGTGTGTGCGGCGTTTTCGTGTGTGTGTGTTGTTAGTGTGTGTGGGTGGTTAGTGTGTGTGGGGGGTTAGTGCGTGTGTGGATTTGTCACTGTGTGTGGGGGGTTTAGTGTGTGTGGGCGATTAGTGTGTGTGGGAGACTTAGTGTGTGAGGGGGTTAGTGTGTGTGGAGGGGGTTAGTTTGTGTGGGGGGTTAGTGTGTGTGGGTGGTTAGTGTGTGTGGAGGGTTAGTGTGTGTGTTGGGGGGTTAGTGTGTGCGGGGGGGTTAGTGTGTGTGAGGGCGTTAGTGTGAGTGTGGGGGGTTAATGTGTGTGGGGGGTTAGTGTGTGTGTGGGGTTTTAGTGTGTGTGTGGGGGGTTAAAATGTGTGGGGGGATTAGTGTGTGTGGTGGTAGTGTATGAGGGGGAGTTGGTGTGTGTGGGGTGTTAGTATGTGTGGGGGGGTTAGTGTGTGTGGGGGTTAGTGTGTGTGGGTGTGGGTTAGTGTGTGGGAAGCGTTAGTGTGCGACAGGGGGTTAGTGTGTGTAGGGGGGTTGTTAGTGTGTTTGGGGGGGTTAGTTTGTGTGGGCGGTTAGTGTGTGTGTGGGGGGTTAGTGTGTGTGGAGGGTTAGTGTGTGTGTTGGGGTGGTTAGTGTGTGTGGGGTGTTAGTGGGTGTGTGGGGTTTAGTGTGTGTGGAGGGTTAGTGTGTGTGTTGGGGGGGGTTAGTGTGTGTGGGGTGCTTAGAGTGTGTGAGGTGTTATTGTGTGTGGGGGGAGTTAGCGTGTGTGGGGGTTAGTGTGTGTGGGGACGTGTCAGGGTGTGTGGGGGTGTTAGTGTGTGTGTGGGGGGTTAATGTGTGTGGAGGGTTAGTGTCTGTTTGTGGTGTTAGTGTGTGTTGGGGTGGGTTCGGGTGTGTGGGGGGTTTAGTGTGTGTGCGGGGTAAGTGTGTGTGGGGGGGTTAGTGAGTGTGGGGGGCTAGTGTGTGTGTGGGTGGATTAGTTTGTGTGGGGATGGGCTAGTGTGTGTGGGGGTGTTAGTGTGTGTGGGGTGTTAGTGTGTGTGTGTGGGTGTTTAGTGTGTGTGGGTGAGGTTAGTGTATGTGTGTGGGGGGATTAGTGTGTGTGGGGATGGGCTAGTGTGTGTGGGGGTGTTAGTGTGTGGGGGATTAGTGTGTGTGTGGGGGGTTAGTGTGGGTGGGTGGGGTTAGTGTTTGTGGGGGGGTTTGTGTGTGTGGGGATGGGTTAGAGTGTGTGGGGGGTCGTGTGTGTGTGGGGGTTAGTGTGTGTGGAGGGCTTAGTGTATGTGGGGGATTAGTGTGTGTGTGGATGGGACAATGTGTTTGGGGGGGTTAGTGTGTGTGGTGGGGTTAGTGTGTGTGTGGAGGATAGTGTGTGTGTGTGGGGGGGTTAGTGTGTTGGGGGGTTTGTGCGTGGGGGGGTTAGCGTGTGTGGCGGGTGAGTGTATGTCGGCGGAGTTAGTGTGTGTGGGGGTTAGTGTGTGTGGGGATGGGTCAGTGTGTGGGGGGGTTCGTGTGTGTGGGGGTTAGTATGTGGGGGGGGGGTTGTGTACGTAGGGGGTTTAGTGTGTGTGTGGGGTAGTGTATTTGATGGTGTTAGTGTGTGGGGGGGGTTAGTGTGTGTGGAGTGGTAAGAGAATGTGGGGGGGTGTTAGTGTGTGTTGGGTGGTTAGTGTGTGTGGGGGTGGTGAGTGTGTGTGGAGGGGTTAGTGTGTGTGTGGGGGGGGTTAGTGTGTGTGGGGGTGTTAGTGTGTGTGGGGGTGGGTTAGTGTGTACGGGGGGGTTAGTGTGTGTGTGGGGATTGTGTGTGTGGGAGGGGCTAGTGTGTGTGTGGGGTCGTTAGTGTGTGTGAGGGGGTTAGTGCTTGTTGTTGGGTTAATGTGTGGGGGGGTTTGTGCGGGTGTGTTAGTGTGCGTGGGGGGTAAGTGAGTGTGTGGGGCATAGTGTGTGTGGGTGATTAGTGTGTGTGGAGGGGTTAGTGTATTTGGGGGTGTGAGTGCGTGTGGGGGTTAGTGTGTGGGGGGGGTTAGTGTGTGTGGGGTGGTTAATGTGTGTGGGGGCCAGTGTGTGTGTGGGGGCCTTTTGTATGTGTGTGGGGGGGTTAGTGTGTGTGGGGGGGTTAGTGAGTGTGTGGCGGTTAGTGTGTGTGGGGGGTTAGTGTTTGTGTGTGGGATAGTGTGTGGGGGAGGCGTTAATGAGTGGGGGGGCGGGTTATTGTGTGTGGTGGCGTTTAGTGTGTGTGGTGGGTTAGTGAGTGTGGGGGGTTGGTTAGTGTGTGTGTGGAGGGGTTAGTGTGTGTGGGGGAGTTAGTGTGTGTGTGTGGATGGGGTTGTGTACGTGGGGGTTAGTGTGTGTGGGGGGGTAGTGCATGTTGAGGGGTTAGTGTGTGGTGTTAGTGTGTGTGGGGTGTTAGTGTGTGTGGAGATGTTCGTGTATGTTAGGGGGTTTAGTGTGTGTGGGGGGTCTGAGTGTGTGTGGAGGGGTTAGTGTGTGTGGGGGTTAGTGTGTGTGGAGGGGTTAGTGCATGTGGGGGGGTTAGTGTGTGTGGGGTGGTTAGTGTGTGTGGGGGGGTGAGTGTGTGGGGGGGGTTAGTTTGTATGCGGGGCTAGTATCTGTGTGGGGTTTGTGGGTGGGGGGGTTAGTGTGTGTGGGGTGGTTAGTGTGTGTGGGGGATTAGTGCGTGTCGGGGGGTTAGTGTGTGGGGGTGGGGTTAATTTTGTGCGGGAGTGTTAGTGTGTGTGGGGGGTAAGTGAGTGTGTGGGGGTTAGTGTGTGGGGGGGGGTTAGTGTGTGTGGAGGAGTCAGTGTATTTGGGGGGTGAGTGCGTGTGGGGGTTAGTGTGTGGGGGTGGTTAGTGTGTGTGGGGTGGTTAGTGTGTGTGGGGGCCAGTGTGTGTGTGGGGGGGTTAGTGTGTGTGAGGGGGTTAGTGCGTGTGGGGGGTTACTGTGTGTGGGGGGTTAGTCTGTGTGGGGGGGGGGGTTAGTGTGTGTGGGGTGTTAGGGTGTGTGTGTGGGGGGTTAGTGTGTGTCTGGGGAGGTTAGTGTGTGTGGGTGTAGTGTGTGTGGGGGGGGGTTAGTGTGTGTGGGGGGTTAGTGTGTGCGGGGTGTTTGTGTGTGGGGGGGGTTAGTGTGTGTGGGGGAACAAGTGTATGTGGGGGGGTTAGTGTGTGAGGGAATGGGTTAGTGTTTTGGGGGTTAGTGTGTGCGGGGGAGTTAATGTGTGTGGAGGGTTAGTGTGTGTGGGGATTAGTGTGTGTGCGGGGTTTCGTATGTGTGGGGAATTAGTGTGTGTGGGGGGGCGTCAGTGAGACGGGGGGGTTAGTATGCGTGGGGGGGTTTAGTGTGTGTGGGTGGTTAATGTGTGTGTGGGGGGGTTAGTGTGTGTGTGGTAGTGTTAGTGTGTGTAGTGGGTTAGTGAGTGTGGGGAGATGGTTAGTTTGTGTGTGGAGGGGCTAGTGTGTGTGGGGGAGTTAGTGTGTGTGTGGGAGGGGTTGTGTACGTGGGGGGTTAGTGCGTGTGTTGAGGGGGTAGTGTCTGTTGGGGGGTTAGTGTGTGTGTTCTGTTAGTGTGTGGGGGGGGTTAGTGTTTGTGGAGGGGTTAGTGTATGTTGGGGAGGTTAGTGTGTGTGGGGGGTTTAAGTGTGTGTGGAGGGGTTAGTGTGTGTGGGGGGGTTAGTGTGTATGGGGGGGTTAGTTTGTGTGTGGGGTTTGTGTGTGTGGGGGGGGCTACTGTGTGTGTGGGGTGGTTAGTGTGTGTGGGGGGGTTGGTGCGCTGTGGGGGTGGTTGGTGTGGGTGTGGGGTGGTTAGTTTATGCGGGGGTGTTAGTGTGTGTGGGGGGTTATTGTGTGTGGAGGAGTTAGTGTATTTGCTGGGGTGAGTGCGTGTGGGGGTTAGTGTTTGTGGGGGGGGGGTTAGTGTGTGTGGGGTGGTTAGTGTGTGTGGGGGCCAGTGTGTGTGTGGGGGTCGTTTGTCTGTGTGTGGGGGGGGGGTTAGTGTGTGTGGGGTGGTTAGTGAGTGTGTGGGGGTTAGTCTGTGTGGGGGGTTAGTGTGTGTGGAGGGGTTAGTGTATGTGGGGGGGGGGGTTAGAGCTTGTGAGGGATTAGTGTGTGGGGGTGTTAGTGTTTGTGGGGGTCTTAATGTGTGTGGGGGGTTAGTGTGTGTGGGGGGTTAGTGTGTGTGTTTTTTTTCTGAATGTGGGGGGGTTAGTGTGTTTGTGGGGGGGTTAGAGTGCGTGTGTTGGTGGTTAGGGTATGTGGGGGGTTAGTGTGCATGGGGGGTTTAGTGTGTGGGGGGGGGGGTTAGTGTGTGTGGGGGGTCAGTTTGTGTTGAGGGGTTAGTTTGTGGGAGGGGTTTAATGTGTGTGGGGGAGTTAGGGTGTGTGGGGATTACTGTGTTTGGGGATTGGTCAGTATTTGTGGGGGACTAGAATGTGTGGGCGGGTTATTGTGTGGGGGCGGTTTGTGTGTGTGGGGGGCTAGTGTGTGTGTGTGGTGGGGGGTTAGTGTCTGTGGGGAGTTAGAGCGTGTGGGGGTTTAGTGTGCGTGGGGGGGGTTGTGTGTGCAGGGGTGTTAGTGTGTGTGGGGTGTTTGTGTGAATGGGATTCTTAGTGTGTGTGTGCGGTTAGTGTTTGTGCTGTTTAGTGTGTGGGGGGGTTGTGTGTGTGGGGGGGGGTTTAGTGTGTGTGGGGTGGTGTTAGTGTGTTTGCGGTGGGTTAGTGTGTGTGGGAGGGTTAGTGTACGTGGGGGTGGGTTAGTGTGTACGAGGGGGGTTAGTGTGTGTGTGGATTGTGTGTGTGGGGGGGGACTAGTTTGTGTGTGGGGTCGTTAGTGTGTGTGGGGGGGTTAGTGCTTGTTGTTGGGTTAGTGTGTGGGGGGTGTTAGTTTGTGCGGGTGTGTTAGAGTGCGTGGGGGGGGTAAGTGAGTGTGTGGGGCATAGTGTGTGTGGGTGGTTAGTGTGTGTGGAGGAGTTAGTGTATTTGGGGGGGTGAGTGCGTGTTGGGGTTAGTGTGTGTGGGGGGGGGTTAGTGTGTATGGGGTGTTAGTGTGTGCGGGGGGTGTAGTGTTTGTGCGGGGGTTAGTGTGAGTGTGGGTGGTTAGTGTGTGTGTGCGGGGTTAGTGTGTTTGGGGTGTTTGTGTGAATGGGGATCTTAGTGCGTGTGTGCGGTTAGTTTTTGTGGGGTTTAGTGTGTGGGGGGGGGGGGTTGTGTGTGTGTGGGGGGGTTAGTGTGTGTGGGGGGTGTTAGTGTGTTTGTTGTGGGTTAGTGTGTGTGGGAGGGTTAGTGTGCGTGGGAGTGGATAGTGTGGGTGGGTTAATGTGTCTGGGCGTTAGTGTGTGTGGGGGAGTTAGTGTGTGGAGGGGTAGGCTGTGTGTGGGGTTTATGTGTGTGGCGTGTTAGTGTGTGTGGGGGAGTAAGTGTGTGTGGGGAGGGGTTCGTGTGTGTGGGGATAGGTTAGTGTTTTGGGGGGTTAGTGTGTGCGGGTGGTTAGTGTGTGTGTGGGGGGTTAGTGTGTGACGGGGGCATTAGTGTGTGGGGGCTGTTAGTGTGTCTGTGGGGGGTTAGTGTGTGTGTGGATGGGTCAGTGTATGTTGGGGGTTAGTGTGTGTGTGTGGGGGGGGGGTTAGTGTGTGCATGGGGTGTTAGTGCGTGTGGGGGGATTGGTGTGTGGGGGGGTGAGTGTGTGAGGGGGGTTTAGTGTGTGTGGGGGGTTAGTGTGTGTGGGGATGTTAGGGTGTGTGGTGGGGGGTTAGTGTGTGTGGTGGGTAAGTGTGTGTGTGGGATTTGTGTGTGTTGGGGGCTAGTGTGTGTGGGAGGGTTAGTGTGTGTGAGGGGGTTAGAGCGTGTGGGGGGGTTAGTGTGTGTGGGGGGGTTAGTGTGTGTGTGGATGGGTCAGTGTATGTTGAGGGGTTAGTGTGTGTGGGGGGTTTGTATGTGTATAGGGAGTTAGTTTGTGTGAGGGGATTGGTGTGTGTGGGGGGTGAGTGTGTGTGGTGAGGGTTAGTGTGTGTGGGGGGTAAATGTGTGTGGGTGGTTTGTGTGTGTTGGGGGGCTAGTGTGTGTGTGGGGGTTTAGTGTATGTGGGGGGGTTAGTGTGTGTGGGGTTAGTGTATGGGGGGTTAGTGTGTGTAGGGTGTTAGTGTGTGTGTGTGTGGGGAGGTTAGAGTGTGTTGGGGTGTAGTGTGTGTGGGGGGGTTAGTGTGTGTGGGGGTTAGTGAGTGTGGGGGCGTTTGTGTGTGTGGGTTGCTAGGGTGTGTGGGGATGGGTTAGTGTTTTGGGGTGTTCGTGTGTGCGGGGGAGTTAGTGTGTGTGGAGGGTTAGTGTGTGTGGGGATTAGTGTGTGTGCGGGGTTTCGTATGTGTGGGGGGTTAATGTGTGTGTGGGGGGTTAGTGTGTGTGTGGGTAGTGTGTGTGTGGGGGTTAGGGTGTGTGGGGAGATGGGTTTGTGTGTATGTGGAGGGGTTAGTGTGTGTGGGGGAGTTAGTGTGTGTGTGAGGGGTGTACGTGGGGGTAATCTGTGTGGGGTGGTAGTGTATGTTGGGGGGTTCGTGTGTGTGGGGTGTTAGTGTGTGTTGGGGGTTTAGTGTGTGTGGAGGGGTTAGTGTATGTGGGGGGTTTAGTGTGTGTGGGGATGGGTCAGTGTGTGTGGGGGGTTAGTGTGTGTGTGGGGGGGTTAGTGTGTGTGGGGGTTAGTTTGTGTGGGGGGGTGTTAGTGTGTTTGTGGTGGGTTAGTGTGTGTGGGAGGGTTAGTGAGCGTGGGAGTGGATAGTGTGGGTGGGTTAGTGTGTCTGGGTGTTAGTGTGTGTGGGGGAGTTAGTGTGAGGAGGGGTAGTGTGTGGGGGGGGGGTTTATGTGTGTGGGGTGTAAGTGTGTGTGGTGGAGTAAGTGTGTGTGGGGAGGGGTTCGTGTGTGTGGGGATGGGTTAGTGTTTTGGGGGGTTAGTGTGTGCGGGGGAGTAAGTGTGTGTGGAGGGTTTGTGTGTGTGCGGGTTAGTGTGTGCGGGTGGTTAGTGTTTGTGTGGGGGGGTTAGTGTGTGACGGGGGCATTAGTGTGTGGGGGCTGTTAGTGTGTCTGTGGGGGGTTAGTGTGTGTGTGGATGGGCCAGTGTATGTTAGGGGTTAGTGTGTGTGTTTGGGGGGGGGGTTAGTGTGTGTATGGGGAGTTAGTGTGTGAGGGGGGGATTGGTGTCTGGGGGGGTGAGTGTGTGTGGTGGGTTTAGTGTGTGTGGGGGGTTAGTGTGTGTGGGGATGTTAGTGTGTGTGGTGGGGGGTTACTGTGTGTGGGGGGTAAGTGTGTGTGTGGGGTTTGTGTGTGTTGGGGGGCTAGTTTGTGTGGGGGGGTTAGTGTGTGTGAGGGGGGGTTAGTGTGTTTGGGGGAGTTTAGTGTGTGTGGGGTTTTGTGTGTGTGGGGGCTAGTGTGTGTGTGGGGTAGTTAGTGTGTGTGGGGGGTTAGTGCGTGTGGGGGGGTTAGTGTGTTTGGGGGTTAATTTGTGCGGGGGTGTTAGTGTGTGTGGAGGGGGTAAGTGAGTGTGTGGGGGTTAGTGTGTGTGGGGGGTTAGTGTGTGTGGAGGAGTTAGTGTATTTGGGGGGGGGGTGAGTGCGTGTGGGGATTAGTGTGTAGGGGGTTAATGTGTGTGGGGTGGTTCGTGTGTGTGGGGTCTACTGTGTGTGTGGGGGTCGTTAGTATGTGTGGTGGGGTTAGTGTGTGTGGGGGGTTAGTGAGTGTGGGACGTTAGTGTGTGGGGGGGGTTAGTGTGTGTGTGGGGGTTAGTGTGTGTGGGTGGTTAGTGTGTGTGTTGGGGGTTAGTGTGTGTGGAGAGATGGGTTAGTGTATGTGTGGATGGGTTAGTGTGTGTGGGGGAGTTAGTGTGTGTGTGTGTTGGGGTTGTGTACGTAGGGGGTTTAGTGTGTGTGGGGTAGTGTATTTGTAGGTGTTAGTGTGTGTGGGGGTTAGTGTGTGTGGAGCGGTTAGAGAATGTGGGGGAGCTGTTAGTGTGTGTTGGGTGGTTAGTGTGTGGGTGGGTGGTGAGTGTGTGTGGAGGGGTTAGTGCGTGTGGGGGAGTTAGTGTGTGTGGGGGTGTTAGTGTGTGTGGGGGTGGGTGAGTGTGTACGGGGGGGTTAGTGTGTGTGTGGGGATTGTGTATGTGGGAGGGGCTAGTGTGTGTGTGGGGTCGGTAGTGTGTGTGGGGGGGGTTAGTGCGTGTTGTTGGGTTAGTGTGTGGGCGGGTTAGTTTGTGCGGGTGTGTTAGTGTGCGTGGGGGGTAAGTGAGTGTGTGGGGCATAGTGTGTGTGGGTGGTTAGTGTGTTTGGAGGAGTTAGTGTATTTGGGGGGTGAGTGCGTGTGAGGGTTAGTGTGTGTGGGGGCCAGTGTGTGTGTGGGGGTCTTTTGTATGTGTGTGGGGTGTTAGTGTGTGTGTGGGGGGGGTTAGTGTGTGTGTGGAGGTTAGTGTGTGTGGGGGGTTAGTGTGTGTGGTTTAGTGTTTGTGTGGGGGATAGTGTGTGGGGGGGCGTTAGTGAGTGGGGGGGGGGTTATTGTTTGTGGTGGGGTTTAGTGTGTGTGGGTGGTTAGTGTGTGTGTGGGGGGTTCGTGTGTGTGGTGATGTTAGTGTGTGGTGGGTTAGTGAGTGTGGGGGTTGGTTAGTGTGTGTGTGGAGAGGTTAGTGTGTGTGGGGGAGTTAGTGTGTGTGTGTGGATGGGGTTGTGTACGTGGGGGTTAGTGTGTGTGGGGGGGTAGTGCATGTTGGGGGTTTAGTGTGTGTGTGGTGTTAGTGTGTGTGGGGTGTTAGTGTGTGTGGAGAAGTTCGTGTATGTTAGGGGGTTTAGTGTGTGTGGGGGGTCTGAGTGTGTGTGGAGGGGTTAGTGTGTGTGGGGGGTTAGTGTGTGTGGAGGGGTTAGTGTATGTGGGGGGGTTAGTGTGTGTGGGGTGGTTAGTGTGTGTGGGGGGGGTGAGTGTGTGGGGGGGGGTTCGTGTGTATGGGGTGCTAGTATGTGTGTGGGGTTTGTGGGTGGGGGGGATAGTGTGTGTGTGGGGTGGTTAGTGTGTGTGGGGGGTTAGTGCATGTCGGGGGTATAGTGTGTGGGGGTGGGGTTTATTTTGTGCGGGAGTGTTAGTGTGTGTGTGGGGTAAGTGAGTGTGTGGGGGTTAGTGTGTTGGGGGGGTTAGTGTGTGTGGAGGAGTCAGTGTATTTGGGGGGTGAGTGCGTGTGGGGGTTAGTGTGTGTGGGTGGGGGTTAGTGTGTGTGGGATGGTTAGTGTGTGTGGGGGCCAGTGTGTGCGTGGGGGTGTTAGTGTGTGTGGGGGGGTTAGTGCGTGTGAGGGGGTTACTGTGTGTGGGGGGGTTAGTGTGTGCGGAGGGGGGGTTAGTGTGTGTGGGGTGTTAGTGTGTGTGTGGGGGGGTTAGTGTGTGTCTGGGGAGGTTATTGTGTGTGGGTGTAGTGTGTGTGGGGGCGTAAGTGTGTGTGGGGGGTTAGTGTGTGCGGGGTGTTTGTGTGTGGGGGGTTAGTGTGTGTGGGGGAACAAGTGTATGTGGGGGGGTTAGTGTGTGAGGGAATGGGTTAGTGCTTTGGGGGTAGTGTGTGCGGGGGAGTTAATGTGTGTGGAGGGTTAGTGTGTGTGGTGATTAGTGTGTGTGCGGGGTTTCGTATGTGTGGGGAATTAGTGTGTGTGGGGGGGCGTTAGTGAGTGGGCGGGGTTAGTGTGCGTGGGGGGTTTAGTGTGTGTGGGTGGTTAATGTGTGTGTGGGGGGGGTTAGTGTGTGTGTGGTAGTGTTAGTGTGTGTAGTGGGTTAGTGTGTGTGGGGAGATGGTTAGTTTGTGTGTGGAGGGGTTAGTGTATTTGGGGGGGGTGAGTGCGTGTGGGGGTTAGTGTGTGGGGGGTGGGTTAGTGTGTGTGGGTGGTTCGTGAGTGTGGGGGCCCGTGTGTGTGTGGGGGCCTTTTGTATGTGTGTGGGGGGGTTTAGTGTGTGTGGGGGGGTTAGTGAGTGTGTGGCGGTTAGTGTGTGTGGGGGGTTAGTGTGTGTGGGTTAGTATTTGTGTGGGGGATAGTGTGTGGGGGGGGCGTTAGTGAGTGGGGGGGGGTTATTGTGTATGGTGGGGTATAGTGTGTGTGGGTGGTTAGTGTGTGTGGGGGGGGTTCGTGTGTGTGGTGATGTTAGTGTGTGTGGTGGGTTAGTCAGTGTGGGGGGTTGGTTAGTGTGTGTGGGGGGGTGAGTGTGTGGGGGGGGGGTTAGTGTGTATGGGGCCTAGTATGTGTGTGGGGTTTGTGTGTGGGGGGGGCTAGTGTGTGTGTGGGGTGGTTAGTGTGTGTGGGGGGTTAGTGCATGTCGGGGGTATAGTGTGTGGGGGTGGGGTTAATTTTCTGCGGGAGTGTTAGTGTGTGTGGGGGGTAAGTGAGTGTGTGGGGGTTAGTGTGTGTGGGGGGGGGTTAGTGTGTGTTGAGGAGTCAGTGTATTTGGGGGGTGAGTGCGTGTGGGGGTTAGTTTGTGTGGGGAGGGTTAGTGTGTGTGGGGTGGTTAGTGTGTGGGGGGTCCAGTGTGTGTGTGGGGGTGTTAGTGTCTGTGGGGGCGTTAGTGCGTGTGGGGGGGTTACTGTGTGTGGGGGGGTTAGTGTGTGCGGAACGGGGGGTTAGTGTGTGTGGGGTATTAGTGTGTGTGTGTGGGGGGTTAGTGTGTGTGTGGGGGGGGTTAGTGTGTGTCTGGGGAGGTTATTGTGTGTGGGTGTAGTGTGTGTGGGAGGGTAAGTGTGTGTGGGGGGTTAGTGTGTGCGGGGTGTTTGTGTGTGGGGTGTTAGTGTGTGTGGGGGAACAAGTGTATGTGGGGGGGGGTTAGTGTGTGAGGGAATGGGTTAGTGTTTTGGGGGTTAGTGTGTGCGGGGGAGTTAATGTGTGTGGAGGGTTAGTGTGTGTGGGGATTATTGTGTATGCGGGGTTTCGTATGTGTGGGGAATTAGTGTGTGTGGGGGGGCGTTAGTGAGTGGGCGGGGTTAGTCTGCGTGGGGGGGTTTAGTGTGTGTGGGTGGTTAATATGTGTGTGGGGGGGGGTTAGTGTGTGTGTGGTAGTATTAGTGTGTGTAGTGGGTTAGTGTGTGTGGGGAGATGGTTAGTTTGTGTGTGGAGGGGTTAGTGTGTGTGGGGGAGTTAGTGTGTGTGTGGGAGGGGTTGTGTACGTGGGGCTTAGTGCGTGTGTTGGGGGGTAGTGTATGTTGGGGGGTTAGTGTGTGAGTTCTGTTAGTGTGTGGGAGGGTTAGTGTGTGTGGAGGGGTTAGTGTAAGTTGGGGGGGGGTTAGTGTGTGTGGGGGGTCTGAGTGTGTGTGGAGGGGTTAGTGTGTGTGGGGGGTTAGTGTGTGTGTAGGGGTTAGTGTATGTGGGGGGTTAGTGTGTATGGGGGGGTTGGTTTGTGTGTGGGGTTTGTGTGTGTGGGGGGGGGCTAGTGTGTGTGTGGGGTGGTTAGTGTGTGGGGGGGTGTTTGTGCGTGTGGGTGGTGTTAGTGTGTGTGGGGGGGTTAGTTTGTGCGGGGGTGTTAGTGTGTGTGGGGATTTAGTGTGTGTGGAGGAGTTAGTGTATTTGCGGGGGTGAGTGCGTGTGGGGGTTAGTGTTTGTGGGGGGGGGGTTAGTGTGTGTGGGGTGGTTAGTGTGTGTGGGGGCCAGTGGGTATGTGGGGGTCGTTTGTCTGTGTGGGGGGGTTAGTGTGTTTGGGGTGGTTAGTGAGTGTGTGGGGGTTAGTCTGTGTGGGGGGTTAGTGTTTGTGGGGGTCTTAATGTGTGTGGGGGGTTAGTGTGTGGGGGGGGTTAGTGTGAGTGGGTTTTTTTGTGAATGTGGGGGGGTTAGTGTGTTTGTGGGGGGGTTAGTGTGCGTGTGTGGGGGGTTAGGGTATGTGGGGGGTTAGTGTGCATGGGGGGTTTAGTGTGTGTGGGGGGTTAGTGTGTGTGGGTTTTTTTGTGAATGTGGGGGGGGGTTAGTGTGTTTGTGGGGGGGTTAGTGTGCGTGTGTGGGGGGTTAGGGTATGTGGGGGATTAGTGTGCATGGGGGGTTTAGTGTGTGGGGGGGGGGGTTAGTGTGTGTGGGGGGTCAGTATGTGTTGAGGGGTTAGTGTGTGGGAGGGGTTTAATGTGTGTGGGTGAGTTAGTGTGTGTGGGGATTACTTTGTTTGTGGATTGGTCAGTATTTGTGGTGGGACTAGAATGTGTGGGGGGTTTAGTGTGCGTGGGGGGGTTTGTGTGTGCGGGGGTGTTAGTGTGTGTGGGGTGTTTGTGTGAATGGGTATTTTAGTGTGTGTGTGCGGTTAGTGTTTGTGGGGTTTAGTGTGTTGGGGGGGTTTTGTGTGTGTGGGGGGTTAGTGTGTGTGGGGGGGTGTTCGTGTGTTTGCGGTGGGTTAGTGTGTGTGGGAGGGTTAGTGTGCGTAGGGGTGGGTTAGTGTGTACGGGGGGGTTAGTGTGTGTCTGGGGAGTGTGTGTGTGTGTGGGGGGGACTAGTTTGTGTGTGGGCTCGTTAGTGTGTATGGGGGGTTAGTGCTTGTTGTTGGGTTAGTGTGTGGGGGTTGTTAGTTTGTGCGGGTGTGTTAGTGTGCGTGGGGGGGTAAGTGAGTGTGTGGGGCATAGTGTGTGGGGGTGGTTAGTGTGTGTGGAGGAGTTAGTGTATTTGGGGGGGTGAGTGCGTGTGGGGGTTAGTGTGTGTGGGGGGGGGGTTAGTTTGTGGGGGGTGTGTGTGTGGGGGGTGTAGTGTTTGTGGGGGGGGGTTAGTGTGAGTGTGGGTGGTTAGTGTGTGTGTGAGGGGTTAGTGTGTGTGGGGTGTTTGTGTGAATGGGGATCTTAGTGTGTGTGTGCGGTTAGTGTTTGTGGGGTTTAGTGTGTGGGGGGGGGTTGTGTGTGTGGGGGGGTGTTAGTGTGTGTGGGGGGGTGTTAGTGAGTTTGTTGTGGGTTAGTGTGTGTGGGAGGGTTAGTGTGCGTGGGAGTGGACAGTGTGGGTGGGTTAGTGTGTCTGGGCGTTAGTGTGTGTGGGGGAGTTAGTGTGTGGAGGGGTACGGTGTGTGGGGGGTTTATGTGTGTGGCGTGTTAGTGTGTGTAGGGGAGTAAGTGTGTGTGGGGATGGGTTAGTGTTTTGGGGGGTTAGTGTGTGCGGGGGAGTAAGTGTGTGTGGAGGGTTTGTGTGTGTGCGGGTTAGTGTGTGCGGGTGGTTAGTGTGTGTGTGGGGGGTTAGTGTGTGACGGGGACATTAGTGTGTGGGGGCTGTTAGCGTGTCTGTGGGGGGTTAGTGTGTGTGTGGATGGGTCAGTGTATGTTGGGGGTTCGTGTGTGTGTGGGGGGGGGTTAGTGTGTGTATGGGGAGTTAGTGCGTGTGGGGGGGATTGGTGTGTGGGGAGTGAGTGTGTGTGGGGGGTTTAGTGTGTGTGGGGGGTTAGTGTGTGTGGGGATGTTAGTGTGTGTGGTGGGGGGTTAGTGTGTGTGGGGGGTAAGTGTGTGTGTGGGGTTTGTGTGTGTTGGGGGGCTAGTGTGTGTGGGGGGGTTAGTGTGTGTGAGGGGGTTAGAGCGTGTGGGGGGTTAGTGTGTGTGGGTGGGTTAGTGTGTGTGGGGGGGTTAGTGTGTGTGTGGATGGGTCAGTGTATGTTGAGGGGTTAGTGTGTGTGGGGGGTTTGTATGTGTATGGGGAGTTAGTGTGTGTGGGTGGACTGGTGTGTGTGGGGGGTGAGTGTGTGTGGGGGGTTTAGTGTGAGTGGCGAGGCTTAGTGTGCGTGGGGGTGTTAGTGTGTGTGGTGGGGGTTAGTGTGTGTGGGGGTAAGTGTGTGTGGGGGGTTTGTGTGTGTTGGGGGGCTAGTGTGTGTGGGGGGGGGTTAGTGTATGTGGGGGGGTTAGTGCGTGTGGGGGGGGTTAGTGTGTGTGGGGGTTAGTGTATGGGGGGGTTAGTGTGTGTAGGGTGTTAGTCTGTGTGTGTGTGTGGGGAGGTTAGAGTGTGTTGGGGTGTAGTGTGTGTGGGGGGGGGTTTAGTGTGTGGGGGGGGTTAGTGAGTGCGGGGCGTTTGTGTGTGTGGGTTGCTAGGGTGTGTGGGGATGGGTTAGTGTTTTGGGGTGTTAGTATGTGCGGGGGAGTTAGTGTGTGTGGAGCGTTAGTGTGTGTGGGGATTAGTGTGTGCGGGGTTTCGTATTTGTGGGGGGTTAGTGTGTGTGTGGGGGGGGTTTAGTGTGTGTGTGGGTAGTGTGTGTGTGGGGGGTTAGGGTGTGTGGGGAGATGGGTTTGTGTGTGTGTGGAGGGGTTAGTGTGTGTGTGGGAGTTCGTGTGTATTGGGGGTTAGTGTGTGTGGAGGGGTTAGTGTATGTGGGGGGGGGGTTAGTGTGTGTGGGGATGGGTCACTGTGTGTGGGGGTTTAGTGTGTGTGTGGGGGGTTTGTGTGTGTGGGGGTTAGTGTGTGTGTGTGTGGGGGTGTGTTAGTGTGTTTGTGGTGGGTTAGTGTGTGTGGGAGGGTTAGTGTGCGTGGGAGTGGGTAGTGTGGGTGGGTTAGTGTGTCTGGGGGTTAGTGTGTGTGGGGGAGTTAGTGTGTGGAGGGGTAGTGTGTGTGGGCGGTTTATGTGTGTGGGGTGTTAGTGTGTGTGGGGGAGTAAGTGTGTGTGGGGAGGGGTTCGTGTGTGTGGGGATGGGTTAGTGTTTTGGGGGGTTAGTGTGTGCGGGGGAGTAAGTGTGTGTGGAGGGTTTGTGTGTGTGCGGGTTAGTGTGTGCGTGTGGTTAGTGTGTGTGTGGGGGCTTAGTGTGTGACGGGGGCATTAGTGTGTGGGGGCTGTTAGTATGTCTGTGGGGGGTTAGTGTGTGTGTGCATGGGTCAGTGTATGTTAGGGGTTAGTGTGTGTGTGGTGGGGGTTAGTGTGTGTATGTGGAGTTAGTGTGTGTGGGGGGGATTGGTGTGTGGGGGCTGTGTGTGTGGGGGTGGTTTAGTGTGTGTGGGGGGTTAGTGTGTGTGGGGATGTTAGTGTGTGTGGTGGGGGGTTAGTGTGTGTGGGGGGTAAGTGTGTGTGTGGGGTTTGTGTGTGTTGGGGGGCTAGTGTGTGTGGGGGGGTTAGTGTGTTTGAGGGGGTTAGTGCGTGTGGGGGGGTTAGTGTGTGTGTGGGGGGGTTAGTGTGTGTGTGGGGGGTTAGTGTGTGTGTGGATGGGTCAGTGTATGTTGAGGGGTTAGTGTGTGGGGGGGGTTAGTATGTGTATGGGGAGTTAGTGTGTGTGGGGGGATTGGTGTGTGTGGTGGGTTTGTGTGTGTTGGGGGGCTAGTGTGTGTGTGGGGGAGTTAGTGTGTGTGGGGGGGGTTAGTGTATGTGGGGGGGTTAGTGCGTGTGGGGGGGGTTAGTGTGTGTGGGGGTTAGTGTATGGGGGGTTAGTGTGTGTAGGGTGTTAGTGTGTGTGTGTGGGGAGGTTATTGTGTGTTGGGGTGTAGTGTGTGTGTGTGGGGGTTAGTGTGTGTGGTGTTAGTGAGTGCGGGGCGTTTGTGTGTGTGGGGGGGTTAGGGTGTGTGGGGATGGGTTAGTGTTTTGGGGTGTTAGTGTGTGCGGGGGAGTTAGTGTGTGTGGAGGGTTAGTGTGTGTGGGGATTAGTGTGTGGGCGGGGTTTCGTATGTGTTGGGGGGTTAGTGTATGTGGGGGGGGGTTTAGTGTGTGTGTGGTTAGTGTGTGTGGTGGGGGTTAGGGTGTGTGGGGAGATGGGTTTGTGTGTGTGTGGAGGGGTTAGTGTGTGTGGGGGAGTTAGTGTGTGTGGGGAGTGTTCGTGTGTTTGTGGTGGGTTAGTGTGTGTGGGAGGGTTAGTGTGCGTGGGAGTGGATAGTGAGGGTGGGTTAGTGAGTCTGGGGGTTAGTGTGTATGGGGGAGTTAGTGTGTGGAGGGGTAGTGTGTGTGGGGGGTTTATGTGTGTGTGGTGTTAGTGTGTGTGCGGGAGTAAGTGTGTGTGGGGAGGGGTTCGTGTGTGTGGGGATGGGTTAGTGTTTTGGGGGGGTGAGTGTGTGCGGGGGAGTTAGTGTGTGTGGAGGGTTAGTGTGTGGGGGGATTAGTGTGTGTGCGGGGTTTCGTATGTGTAGGGGGTTAGTGTGTGTGTGGGGGGTTAGTGTGTGTGTGGTTAGTGTGCGTGTGGGGGTTTAGGGTGTGTGGGGAGATGGGTTTGTGTTTGTGTGGCGGGGTTAGTGTGTGTGGTGGTGTTAGTGTGTGTGGTGGGTTATTGGGTGTGGGGAGCTGGTTAGTGTGTGTGTGGAGGGGTTAGTGTGTGTGGGGGAGTTAGTGTGTGTGGTGGTGAATGTGTACGTGGGGGATAGTCTGTGTGTGGTGGTAGTGTATGTTGGGGGGTTCGTGTGTGTGGGGTGTTAGTGTGTGTGGAGGGGTTAGTGTATGTGGGGGGGTTAGTGTGTGTGGGGATGGGTCAGTGTGTGTGGGGGGTTAGTGTGTGTGGGGGTGTTGAGTGTGTGTGGGGGGGTTAGTGTGTGTGGGGGGGTTAGTGTCTGTGGGGGTGTTAGTGTGTGTGTGAGGGGTTAGTATGTGTGTGGGGGGTTAGTGTGCGGGTGGTCTGTGTGTGTGGGGGGTGGGGGCTAGTGCGTGTGTGAGCTGTTAGTGTGCGTGTGGGGTGGGTCAGTGTGTGTGGGGGGATAGTGTGTGTGGGGATGGGTGAGTGTGCGTGGTGGGTTAGTGTGTGTGAGGGGGTTAGTGTGCGTGGGGGGTTAGTGTGTGTGGGGGGTTAGTGTGTGGGGGGGGTTTGTGTTTGTGTGGGGGTTAGTGTGTGAGGGGGTTAGTGTGTGTGTGGTGGGTTAGAGTTTGTGGGGAGATGGGTTAGTGTGTGTGTGGGGGATAGTGTGTGTGGGGGGTTACTGTTTGTGGGGGGGGGGGGGGTTAGAGTGTGTGGGGGTGTTAGTGCGTGTGGGGGGTTAGTGTGTGTGGGGTGGTTAGTGTGTGTGGTTTGGTTAGTGTGTGTGGGGCCAGTGTGTGTGTGGGGGGGTTTGTATGTGTGGGGGGGGGGGGGGTTAGAGTGTGTGTGGGTGTTAGTGAGTATGTGGGGGTTAGTTTGTGTGGGGGTTAGTGTGTATGGGGGGCTTGGTGTGTGTGGGGGGTGTTAGTGTGTGTGTGGGTGGTTAGTGTGTGTGGGGATGGGTCAGTGTATGGTGGGGGGTTAGTGTGTGTGGGGGGTTTAGAGTGTGTTGGGGGAGTTAGTGTGTTTGGGGGGATTGGTGTGTGTGGGGGTTAGTGTGTGTGGGGGGTTACTGTGAGTGTGTGTGGGGTTAGTGTGTGACGGGGCCATTAGTGTGTATGGGGTGTTAGTGTGTGTGGGGGGTTAGTGTGTGTGGAGGTGTTCTAGTATGTGGGGGGGGGGGATTAGTGTGTGTGGGGATGGATCAGTGCGTGTGGCGGGTTTAGTGTGTGTGTGGGTGGGTTAGTGTGTGTGGGGGGTGAGTGAGTGTGGGGGGGTTAGTGTTTTTGCGGGGGTAAGTGTGTGTTGGGGTGTTAGTGTGTGTGGTGGGGGGTTAGTGTGTGTATGTGGGGGGTAAGTATGTGTGGGGGGTTTGTGTGTGTGGGGTGGCTAGTGTGTGTGTGGTGGGATTAGTGTGTGTGGGGGGATAGTGTGTGTGGGGGGGGTTAGTGTGTGTGGGGGTTAGTGCGTGTGGGGGGGTTAATGTGTGTGGGTTGGGTTAGTGTGTGCGTGGGGTTAGTTTGTGAGGGGTGTTAGTGTGTGTGTGGTGGTTAGTGTGTGTCTGGGAGGCGTTAGTGTGTGTGGGTGGTAGTGTGTGTGGGGAGGGGGTTAGTTTGTGTGGGGGTGTTATTGTGTGTGAATGGTTATTGTGTGGGGGTTGTTAGTGTGTGTGGGTGTCTTAGTGTGTGTGGTGGGATATTGTGTGTGGCGGGTTAGTGTGTGTGGGGGGTTCGTGTGTGTAGGGGGTTTGTGTGCGTGGGGGGGTTAGTGTGTGTAGGTGGGTTAGTGTGTTTGGGGGGGTGTTAGTGTGTGTGGGGGATGAGTGTGTGTGGGGGGGGTTAGTGTGTGTGGGGGGTAAGTGTGTGTGTGGGGTTTGTGTGTGTTGGGGGGCTAGTGTGTGTGGGGGGGGTTAGTGTGTTTGAGGGGGTTAGTGCGTGTGGGGGGGTTAGTGTGTGTGTGGGGGGGTTAGTGTGTGTGTGGGGGGTTAGTGTGTGTGTGGATGGGTCAGTGTATGTTGAGGGGTTAGTGTGTGGGGGGGGTTAGTATGTGTATGGGGAGTTAGTGTGTGTGGGGGGGATTGGTGTGTGTGGTGGGTTTGTGTGTGTTGGGGGGCTAGTGTGTGTGTGGGGGAGTTAGTGTGTGTGGGGGGGTTAGTGTATGTGGGGGGGTTAGTGCGTGTGGGGGGGGTTAGTGTGTGTGGGGGTTAGTGTATGGGGGGTTAGTGTGTGTAGGGTGTTAGTGTGTGTGTGTGGGGAGGTTATTGTGTGTTGGGGTGTAGTGTGTGTGTGTGGGGGTTAGTGTGTGTGGTGTTAGTGAGTGCGGGGCGTTTGTGTGTGTGGGGGGGTTAGGGTGTGTGGGGATGGGTTAGTGTTTTGGGGTGTTAGTGTGTGCGGGGGAGTTAGTGTGTGTGGAGGGTTAGTGTGTGTGGGGATTAGTGTGTGGGCGGGGTTTCGTATGTGTGGGGGGTTAGTGTATGTGGGGGGGGGTTTAGTGTGTGTGTGGTTAGTGTGTGTGGTGGGGGTTAGGGTGTGTGGGGAGATGGGTTTGTGTGTGTGTGGAGGGGTTAGTGTGTGTGGGGGAGTTAGTGTGTGTGGGGAGTGTTCGTGTGTTTGTGGTGGGTTAGTGTGTGTGGGAGGGTTAGTGTGCGTGGGAGTGGATAGTGAGGGTGGGTTAGTGAGTCTGGGGGTTAGTGTGCATGGGGGAGTTAGTGTGTGGAGGGGTAGTGTGTGTGGGGAGTTTATGTGTGTGTGGTGTTAGTGTGTGTGCGGGAGTAAGTGTGTGTGGGGAGGGGTTCGTGTGTGTGGGGATGGGTTAGTGTTTGGGGGGGGTGAGTGTGTGCGGGGGAGTTAGTGTGTGTGGAGGGTTAGTGTGTGGGGGGATTAGAGTGTGTGCGGGGTTTCGTATGTGTAGGGGGTTAGTGTGTGTGTGGGGGGTTAGTGTGTGTGTGGTTAGTGTGCGTGTGGGGGTTTAGGGTGTGTGGGGAGATGGGTTTGTGTTTGTGTGGCGGGGTTAGTGTGTGTGGTGGTGTTAGTGTGTGTGGTGGGTTATTGGGTGTGGGGAGATGGTTAGTGTGTGTGTGGAGGGGTTAGTGTGTGTGGGGGAGTTAGTGTGTGTGGTGGTGAATGTGTACGTGGGGGATAGTCTGTGTGTGGTGGTAGTGTATGTTGGGGGTTCGTGTGTGTGGGGTGTTAGTGTGTGTGGAGGGGTTAGTGTATGTGGGGGGGTTAGTGTGTGTGGGGATGGGTCAGTGTGTGTGGGGGGTTAGTGTGTGTGGGGGTGTTGAGTGTGTGTGGGGGGGTTAGTGTGTGTGGGGGGGTTAGTGTCTGTGGGGGTGTTAGTGTGTGTGTGAGGGGTTAGTATGTGTGTGGGGGGTTAGTGTGCGGGTGGTCTGTGTGTGTGGGGGGTGGGGGCTAGTGCGTGTGTGAGCTGTTAGTGTGCGTGTGGGGTGGGTCAGTGTGTGTGGGGGGATAGTGTGTGTGGGGATGGGTGAGTGTGCGTGGTGGGTTAGTGTGTGTGAGGGGGTTAGTGTGCGTGGGGGGTTAGTGTGTGTGGGGGGTTAGTGTGTGGGGGGGGGTTTGTGTTTGTGTGGGGGTTAGTGTGTGAGGGGGTTAGTGTGTGTGTGGTGGGTTAGAGTTTGTGGGGAGATGGGTTAGTGTGTGTGTGGGGGATAGTGTGTGTGGGGGGTTACTGTTTGTGGGGGGGGGGGGTTAGAGTGTGTGGGGGTGTTAGTGCGTGTGGGGGGTTAGTGTGTGTGGGGTGGTTAGTGTGTGTGGTTTGGTTAGTGTGTGTGGGGCCAGTGTGTGTGTGGGGGGGTTTGTATGTGTGGGGGGGGGTTAGAGTGTGTGTGGGTGTTAGTGAGTATGTGGGGGTTAGTTTGTGTGGGGGTTAGTGTGTATGGGGGGCTTGGTGTGTGTGGGGGGTGTTAGTGTGTGTGTGGGTGGTTAGTGTGTGTGGGGATGGGTCAGTGTATGGTGGGGGGTTAGTGTGTGTGGGGGGTTTAGAGTGTGTTGGGGGAGTTAGTGTGTTTGGGGGGGATTGGTGTGTGTGGGGGTTAGTGTGTGTGGGGGGTTACTGTGAGTGTGTGTGGGGTTAGTGTGTGACGGGGCCATTAGTGTGTATGGGGTGTTAGTGTGTGTGGGGGGTTAGTGTGTGTGGAGGTGTTCTAGTATGTGGGGGGGGGGGGGATTAGTGTGTGTGGGGATGGATCAGTGCGTGTGGCGGGTTTAGTGTGTGTGTGGGTGGGTTAGTGTGTGTGGGGGGTGAGTGAGTGTGGGGGGGTTAGTGTTTTTGCGGGGGTAAGTGTGTGTTGGGGTGTTAGTGTGTGTGGTGGGGGGTTAGTGTGTGTATGTGGGGGGTAAGTATGTGTGGGGGGTTTGTGTGTGTGGGGTGGCTAGTGTGTGTGTGGTGGGATTAGTGTGTGTGGGGGGATAGTGTGTGTGGGGGGGGGTTAGTGTGTGTGTGGGGGTTAGTGCGTGTGGGGGGGTTAATGTGTGTGGGTTGGGTTAGTGTGTGCGTGGGGTTAGTTTGTGAGGGGTGTTAGTGTGTGTGTGGTGGTTAGTGTGTGTCTGGGAGGCGTTAGTGTGTGTGGGTGGTAGTGTGTGTGGGGAGGGGGTTAGTTTGTGTGGGGGTGTTATTGTGTGTGAATGGTTATTGTGTGGGGGTTGTTAGTGTGTGTGGGTGTCTTAGTGTGTGTGGTGGGATATTGTGTGTGGCGGGTTAGTGTGTGTGGGGAGTTCGTGTGTGTAGGGGGTTTGTGTGCGTGGGGGGGGGTTAGTGTGTGTAGGTGGGTTAGTGTGTTTGGGGGGGTGTTGGTGTGTGTGGGGGATGAGTGTGTGTGGGGGGGTTAGTATGTGTTGGGGGGTTAGTGTGTGTGGGGCGTTTAATGTGTGTGGGGATTTATTGTCTGTGTGGGGATTAGTGTGTGTGGGGATTGGACAGTATTTGGGTGGGGGGCTAGTTTGTGCGGGGGTTACTGTGTGTGGGGGGTTAGTCTGTGTGGGTGTGGGCTAGTGTGTGTGTGGTGGGTTAGTGTGTGTGGGGGGTTAGTGTGTTTGTGGGGCGTAAGAGTGTGTGGGGAAATGGGTTAGTGTCTGTGTGAGGGGGGTAGTGTGCGAGAGGTGGGGGTTAGTGTGTGTGGGGGGGCTAGTGTGTATGGGGGGTTAGTGTGTGTGTGGGGGGGGGGTTAGTGTGTGTCGGGAATTAGTGTCTGTGGGGGATTAGTGTGTGTGGGAGGTTAGTTTGTGTGTGGGAGTTAGTGTGTTTGTGGAGGGGTTAGTGTGTGTTGGGGGGGTTTTTGTGTGTGGGGGGTTAGTGTGTGCGGAGCAACAGTGTGTCTGCGGGAATTAGTGTGTGTGGTGGGTTAGTGTGTGTGGGGAGATGGAGTAGTATGTGTGTGGATGGGTTAGTGTGTGTGGGGGAGTTAGTGTGTGTGTGGGTGGTTAGTGTGTGTGGGCGGGGTAGTGTGTGTGTGGAGGCATTAGTGTGTGTGGGGGGTTAGTGTGTGTGGGGGGTTAGTGTGTGTCGAGGCGTTAGTGTATGTGGGGTTTATTGCTAGTGGGGGGGGTTAGTGTGTGTCTGGGGGGTTTAGTATGTGGGTGGGGGTAGTCTGTGTGTGGGGGGTTAGTGTGTGTGGGGGGTTAGTGTGTGTCAGAGGTTAGTGTGGGGGTGTTAGTGTGTGTTTGGGTCTTAATGTGTGTGGGGGGGTTAGAGTGTGTGCGGGGTTAGTGTTTGTGGTTTTTTTTTGTGTGTGGGGGTGGGGGTTAGTGTGTTGGGGGGTTATTGTGTGTGTGGTGGTTTTGGCTATGTGGCGGGGTTAGTGTGCGTGGGGGGGTTAGTGTGTGTGGGCGGGTTAGTGTGTTTGGGGGGTGTTAGTGTGTGTGGGGGGTTAGTGTGTGTGGGGGGGGTTTAGTATGTGTTGAGGTGTTAGTGTGTGTGGGGGGTTTAATGTGTGTGGGGCGAGTTAGTGTGTGTGTGGGGATAACTGTGTGTGGGGATTGGCCAGTATTTGTGGGGGGGGCTAGTGTGTCTGCTGATTGTTCAGTGTGTGTGGGGGGTTAGTGTGTGTGTGGGGGTTAGTTTGTGTGTGAGAGTTGGTGTGTTTGTGGAGGGGTTAGTGTGTGTTGGGGGGGGGGGGGTTTGTGTGTGGGGGGTTAGTGTGTGCGGAGCAACAGAGTGTCTGCGGGGGTTAGTGTGTGTGGTGGGTTAGTGTGTGTGGGGAGATGGGTTAGTATGTGTGTGGATTGGTTAGTGTGCGTGGGGGAGTTAGTGTGTGTGAGTGGTTAGTGTGTGTGGGCGGGGTAGTGTGTGTGTGGAGGCATTAGTGTGTGTGGGGTGTTAGTGTGTGTGGGGGGTTAGTGTGTGTGGAGGCGTTAGTGTGTGTGGGGTTTAGTGCTAGTGGGGGGGGTTAGTGTGTGTCTGGGGGGTTTAGTATGTGGGTGGGGGTAGTCTGTGTGTGGGGGGTTAGTGCGTGTGGGGGGGTTAGTGTGTGTCAGACGTTAGTGTGGGGGGTGTTACTGTGTGTGGGGGGTCTTAATGTGTGTGGGGGGTTAGTGTGTGTGCAGGGTTAGTGTTTGTGGGTTTTTTTTGTGTGTGTGGGGGGTCAGTGTGTTGGGGGGGGTTATTGTGTGTGTGGTGGTTTAGGCTATGTGGCGGGGTTAGTGTGCGTGGGGGGGTTAGTGTGTGTGGGCGGGTTAGTGTGTTTGGGGGGTGTTAGTGTGTGTGGGGGATAGTTTGTGTGGGGGGGTTAGTATGTGTTGAGGTGTTAGTGTGTGTGGGGGTTTAATGTGTGTGGGGCGAGTTAGTGTGTGTGTGGGGATAACTGTGTGTGGGGATTGGCCAGTATTTGTGGGGGGCTAGTGTGTGTACTGATGGGTCAGTGTGTGTGGGGGTTAGTGTGTGTGTGGGGGGTTAGTGTGTGTGGGAGTGTTGAGTGTGTGTGGGGGGGGTTAGTGTGTGTGTGGGGTTAGTGTGTGTGGGGGTGTTAGTATGTGTGGGGGGGCGGTTAGTGTGTGTGGGGGGTTTGTGTGTGTGTGGGGGGGCTAGTGTGTGTGTGGGGGGTTAGTGTGTGATGTGTGGTTAGTGTGTGCGGGGGAGTTAGTGTGTGTTGGGTATTAGTGTGTGTGGGGGTTAGTGTGTGTGTGGGGGGGAGTTTGTGTGTGGGGGGTTAGTGTGCGTGGGGGGGTTAGTGTGTGTGGCTGCGTTAGTGTGTTTGGGCGGTGTTAGTGTGTGTGGGGGGTGAGTGTGTGTGTGGGGGGGTTTAGTATGTGTTGGGGGGTTAGTGTGTGTGGGGGGATTACAGTGGGTGGGGATTGGTCAATATTTGTGGGGGAGCTAGTGTGTGTGGTGTGGTTACTGTGTGTGTGGGGTTAGTGTGTGTGGGGGTTGGTCTAGTGTGTGTGTGGGGTGGTTAGTGTGTTTGGGGGGGGTTAGTGCGTGTGGGGGGTTGGTGTGTGTGGGGGGGTTAGTTTGTGCGGGGAGGTTAGTGTGTGTGTGTGGGGGGATTAGTGTGTGTGGGGGTGTAGTGTGTGTGTGGGGGTGTTAGTGTGTGTGGGGGGTTAGTGTGTGCGGGGGGTTTGTGTGTGTGTGGGGGCGTTAGTGTGTGTGGGGGGGTTAATGTGAGTGGGAGGAGTTCGTGTGAGTGTGGGGATTACTGTCTGTGAGGATTGGTCAGTATTTGTGAGGGGGCTAGTGTGTGTGGAGGGTTAGTGTGTGTGGGGGGGTTAGTGTGTTGGGGGTTAGTGTGTGCAGGGGAGTTAGTGTGTGCGGGGGCTTAGTGTGTGGGGGGGTTAGTGTGTGTGGGTGGTTAGTGTGTGTGGGGGGTTTGTGTGTGTGGGAGGTTAGAGTGTGTGTGGAAATGGTTTAGTGTGTGTGTGGGGGGGTAGTGTGCGTGGGGGTGGGGGGTTAGTGTATGTGGGGGGGTTAGTGTGTGTGGGGGGGTTAGTGTGTGTGGGGGTTAGTGTGTGGGGGGGTGAGTGGTGTGTGGAGGGGTTAGTGTGTGTTGAGTGGTGGGGGGGTGAGTGTGTGTGGGGGGGTTAGCGTGTGTGGAGCGTTAGTGTGTCTGCGGGGGTAAGTGTGTGTGGTGGGTTAGTGTGTGTGGGGTAGTTAGTGTGTGTGGGGTGGTTAGTGCGTGTGGGTGCCAGTGTGTGTTTGGGGTGGGTTAGTATATATGGGGGGGTTAGTGTGTGTTGGGGGTTAGTGAGTATGTGGGCGTTAGTGTGTGTGGGGGGGGGTTAGTGTGTGGGGGGTTAGTGTGTGTGGAGGTGTTAGTGTATGTGGGGGGTTTAGTGCGTGTGGGGGCGTTAGTGTGTGTGGGGGGTGAGTGTGTGTGTGGGGGGGTTTAGTATGTGTTGGGGGGTTAGTGTGTGTGGGGGGATTACAGTGGGTGGGGATTGGTCTAGTGTGTGTGTGGGGGTTGGTCTAGTGTGTGTGTGGGGTGGTTAGTGTGTTTGGGGGGGGTTAGTGCGTGTGGGGGGTTGGTGTGTGTGGGGGGGGGGGGTTAGTTTGTACGGGGAGGTTAGTGTGTGTGTGGGGGGGGATTAGTGTGTGTGGGGGTGTAGTGTGTGTGGGGGTGTTAGTGTGTGTGGGGGGGTTAGTGTGTGCGGGGGGGTTTGTGTGTGTGGGGGGGTTAGTGTGTGTGGGGGGGTTAATGTGAGTGGGAGGAGTTCGTGTGAGTGTGGGGATTACTGTCTGTGAGGATTGGTCAGTATTTGTGAGGGGGCTAGTGTGTGTGGGTGGTTAGTGTGTGGGGGGGTGGGTTGTGTGTGTGGGAGGTTAGAGTGTGTGTGGAAATGGTTTAGTGTGTGTGTGGGGGGTAGTGTGCGTGGGGGTGGGGGGTTAGTGTATGTGGGGGGGTTAGTGTGTGTGGGGGGGTTAGTGTGTGTGGGGGTTAGTGTGTGGGGGGGGTGAGTGGTGTGTGGAGGGGTTAGTGTGTGTTGAGTGGTGGGGGGGTGAGTGTGTGTGGGGGGTTAGCGTGTGTGGAGCGTTAGTGTGTCTGCGGGGGTAAGTGTGTGTAGTGGGTTAGTGTGTGTGGGGTAGTTAGTGTGTGTGGGGTGGTTAGTGCGTGTGGGTGCCAGTGTGTGTTTGGGGTGGGTTAGTATATATGGGGGGGTTAGTGTGTGTTGGGGGTTAGTGAGTATGTGGGCGTTAGTGTGTGTGGGGGGGGGGGGTTAGTGTGTGGGGGGGTTAGTGTGTGTGGAGGTGTTAGTGTATGTGGGGGGTTTAGTGCGTGTGGGGGCGTTAGTGTGTGTGTGGGGGGGGGGGTTAGTGTGTGCGGGGGGGGAGTTAGTGTGTGTGGGGTGTTAGTGTGTGTGTGGGGGGGGTTAGTGTGTGTCTGGGGGGTTAGTGTGTGTGGGAGGTAGTGTTTGTGTAGGTGGTAAGTGTGTGTGGGGGTTTTAGAGTGTGTGGGACTCTTAATGTGTGTGTGTGGGGGGTTAGTGTGTGTGGGGGGGGGTTAGTGTGTGTGGGTGTTTTTGTGGGGGGGGGGTTAGTGTGTGTGGGGGGTTACTGTGTGTGTGGGTGATTAGGGTATGTGGGGGGGGGTTAGTGTGCGTGGGGGGGAGTTAGTGTGTGTGTGTGGGTTAGTGTGTTTGGGGGGTGTTAGTGTGTGTGGGGGGTTAGTGTGTGTGGCGGGAGGTTAGTATGTGTTGAGGGGTTAGTGTGTGTGGGGGGTTTCAAGTGTGTGGGAGGAGTTTGTGTGTGTGTGTGCATTACTGTGTGTGGGGATTGGTCATTATTTGTGGGGGGCTAGTGTATATAGGGTGGTTAGTTTGTGTGGGGGGTTAGTGTGTGTGGGGGTGGGTTAGTGTGTGTGGGAGGGTTAGTGTGTTTGTGGGGGTTAGAGTGTGGGGTGGCGGTTAGTGTGTGGGGGGGGGATTAGTGTTTGGGGGGGGTTATGTGCGTGGGAATGGGTTAGGGTGTGCGGAGTTGTTAGATGGTTGTGGGTGTTAGTGTGTGTGTGATCGGTTAGTGTGCGTGTGGGGCGGGTTAGTGTGTGTGGGGGGGTTAGTGTGTGTGGGGATGGGTGAGTGTGCGTGGGGGTTTAGTGTGTGTGAGGGGGTTAGTGTGTGTGTGGGGGTTAGAGTGTGTGGGGAAGTTAGTGTATGTGGGAGTGTTAGTGTGTGTTAGGTGTTAGTGTGTGTAGGGGCTTAGTGTGTGTGGTGTGTTAGTGTGTGTGTGTGGGGGGGTTAGTGTGTTGGGGGTTACTGTGTGCAGGGGAGTTAGTGTGTGCCGGGGCTTACTGTGTGTGGGGGGTTAGTGTTTGTGTGGGGGTTAGTGTTTGTGGGGAGATGGGTTAGTGTGTGTGTGGGGGGGGGTAGTGTGCGTGGGGGGGTTAGTGTGTGTGTGGGGGGGGTGGTTAGAGTGTGTGGGGGGGCTAGTGTGTGAGGGGGTTAGTGTGTGTGTGGGGGATTAGGACATGTGGGGGGGTTAGTGTGCGTGGGGGTGTTAGTGTGTGTGTTAGTGTGTTTGGGTGGTGTTAGTGTGTGTGGGGAGTTAGTGTGTGTGGGGGGAGGTTAGTATGTGTTGAGGTGTTAGTATATGTGGGGGGTTTAATGTGTGTGGGAGGAGTTAGTGTGTGTGCGGGGATTACTGTGTGTGGGGATTGGTCAGTATTTGTGGGGGGGCTAGTGTGTGTGGGGTGGTTCGTGTGTGTGGGGGGTTAGTGTGTGTGGGGGTGGGTTAGTGTGTGTGGGGGGGTTAGTGTGTGTGGGAATGGATTAGGGTGTGCGGTGTGGTTTTATTGTTGGGGGCGTTAGTGTGTGTGTGAGGGGTTAGTGTGTGTGTGGGGGGGGGTTAGTGTGTGTGGGGATTGGTCAGTATTTGTGGTGGGGCTAGTGTGAGTGGGTGGTAAGTGTGTGTGAGGGGGTTAGTGTGTGTTGCGGTGTTTGAGTGTGTGGGGACGTTAGTGTATGTGGGAGGCTTAGTGTGTGTGAGGTGTTGGTGTGTGGGGGGGTTAGTGTGTGTGGGGAGTTAGTGTTTGTGTGGGGGGTTAGTGTGTTGGGGGGTTAGTGTGTGAGGGGGTTAGTGTGTGTGTAGTGGGTGAAAGTTTGTGGGGAGATTGGTTAATGTGTGTGGGGGGGTGTTAGTGTGTGTGGGGGTGTTAGTGTGTGTGGGGGGTTAGTGTGTGTGGGGCCAGAGTGTGTGTGGGGGGTTAGTATGTGTGGGGGGTTAGAGTGTGTGTGGGGGTAAGTGAGTATGTGGGGGTTAGTGTGTATGCGGGGCTTGGTGTGTGTGAGGGGTGTTAGTGTGTGTGGGGGGGTTTAGTGTGTGTGGGGATGGATCAGTGTATGTGGGGGGTTAGTGTGTGTGTGTGGGGGGGGGGGGTTAGTGTGTGTGTGGGGAGTTAGTGTGTGTGGGGGGGATTGGTGTGTGTGGGGGTTAGTGCGTGTGAAGGGTTACTGTGAGTGTATGGGGGGTTATTGTGTGACGGGGGCATTAGTGTATGTTGGGTGTTAGTGTGTGTGGAGGGGTTCGTGTATGTGGGGGGGGGTCAGTGTGTGTGGGGATGGGTCAGTGTGTGTGGCGGGTTTAGTGTGTGTGTGTGGGGGGTTAGTGTATGTGGGAGGTGAGTGTGTGTGTGGGGGGGTTAGTGTGTGGGGGGGCTTAATGTGTGTGGGGGTGTTAGTGTGGGTGGTGGGGGTTAGTGTGTGTGTGTGTGGGGGGGGGGTTAGTTTATGTCAGGGGAGGTTAGTGTGTGTGGGGGTGTAGTGTGTGTGGGGGGTTAGTGTGTGTGTGGGGGGTTAGTGTGTGCGGGGGGTTTGTGTGTGTGGGGGGGTGTACGTGGGGGGTAGTCTGTGTGGGGTGGTAGTGTATGTTGGTGGGATCGTGTGTGTGGGGTATTAGTGTGTGGGGGGGGGGTTAGTGTGTGTGGGGGGGTTAGTGTATGTGGGGGGTTAGTGTGTGTGGGGATGGGTCAGTGTATGTGGGGGGGTTAGTGTGTGTGTGTGGGGGGGGGTTAGTGTGTGTGTGCGGAGTTAGTGTGTGTGGGGGTTTGGTGTGTGTGGGCGGTTAGTGTGTGTTGGGGGTTACTGTGAGTGTGTGGGAGGTTAGTGTGTGACGGGGGCATTAGTGTATGTGGGGTGTTAGTGTGTGTGGAGGGGTTAATGTGTGTGGGGGTTAGGGTTTGTGTGGGTGGGTTAGTGTGTTGGTGGGTTAGTGTGTGAGGGGGTTAGTGTGTGTGTGGTGGGGTAGAGTTCGTGGGGAGATGGGTTAGTATGTGTGGGGGGGGGATAGTGTGCGAGGGGGTGTTTGTGTGTGTGGTGGAGTTAGTGTGTGTGGGAAGTTAGTGTGTGTGGGGTGATAAGTGTGTGTGGCGTGGTTAGTGTGTGTGGGGCCAGTGTGTGTGTGGGGGGTTAGTATGTGTGGGGGTTAGAGTGTGTGTGGGGGTAAGTGAGTATGTGGGGATTGGTGTGTATGGGGGGCTTGGTGTGTGTGGGGGGCGTTAGTGTGTGTGGGGGGGTTTGTGTGTGTGGGGATGGATCAGTGTATGTGGGGGGGTTAGTGTGTGTGTGTGGGGGGGGGGTTTAGTGTGTGTGTGGGGAGTTAGTGTGTGTGGGGGGATTGGTGTGTGTGGGGGGTTAGTGTGTGTGGGGGGTTACTGTGAGTGTGTGGGGGGTTAGTGTGTGACGGGGCATTAGTGTATGTGGGGTGTTAGTGTGTGTGGAGGGGTTCGTGTTTGTGGGGGGGGGGGTTAGTGTGTGTGGGGATGGCTCAGTGCGTGTGGCGGGTTTAGTGTGTGTGTGGGTGGGTTAGTGTGTGTGAGGGGTGAGTGAGTGTGGGGGGGTTCGTGTTTGTGGGGGGGTAAGTGTGTGTGGGGGTGTTAGTGTGTGTGGTGGGGGGTTAGGTATGTGTGTGGGGGGGTAAGTATGTGTGGGGGGTTTGTGTGTGTGGGGTGGCTAGTGTGTGTGTGGTGGGATTAGGGTGTGTGGGGGGATAATGTGTGTGGGTTGGGTTAGAGTGTGTGTGGGGGGTTAGTATGTGTGGGGGGGTTAGTGTGTGTGGGTGGGGTTAGTGTGTGAGTGGGGATAGTGTGTGAGGGGTGTTAGTGTGTGTGTGGTGGTTAGTGTGTGTCTTGGAGGCGTTAGTGTGTGTGGGGGGTAGTGTGTGTGGGGAGGGGGTTAGTCTGTGTGGGGGTGTTATTGTGTGTGAGTGGTTATTGTGTGGGGGTTGTTAGTGTGTGTGGGTGTCTTAGTGTGTGGTGGGATATTGTGTGTGGCGGGTTAGTGTGTGTGGGGGGTTAGTGTGTGTAGGGGGTTTGTGTGCGTGGGGGGGTTAGTGTGTGTGGGTGGGTTCGTGTGTTTGGGGGGTGTTAGTGTGTGTGGGGGATGAGTGTGTGTGGGGAGGGTTAGTATGTGTTGGGGGGTTAGTGTGTGTGGGGCGTTTAATGTGTGTGGGGGGTTTAGTCTGTGTGGGTGTGGGTTAGTGTGTGTGTGGTGGGTTAGTGTGTGTGGGGGGTTAGTGTGTTTGTGGGGCGTTAGAGTGTGTGGGGAAATGGGTTAGTGTCTGTGTGAGGGGGTAGTGTGCGAGGGGTGGGGGTTAGTGTGTGTGGGGGGGCTAGTGTGTGTGGGGGGTTAGTGTGTGTGGGGGGTGTTAGTGTGTGTCGGGAATTAGTGTGTGTGGGGGATTAGTGTGTGGGGGGTTAGTTTGTGTGTGGGAGTTAGTGTGTTTGTGGAGGGGTTAGTGTGTGTTGGGGGGGTTAGTGTGTGTGGGGGGTTAGTGTGTGCGGAGCAACAGTGTGTCTGCGGGGGTTAGTGTGTGTGGTGGGTTAGTGTGTGTGGGGAGATGGGGTAGTATGTGTGTGGATGGGTTAGTGTGTGTAGGGGAGTTAGTGTGTGTGGGTGGTTAGTGTGTGTGGGCGGGGTAGTGTGTGTGTGGAGGCATTAGTGTGTGTGGGAGGTTAGTGTGTGTGGGGGGTTAGTGTGTGTGGAGGCGTTAGTGTATGTGGGGTTTAGTGCTAGTGGGGGGGTTAGTGTGTGTCTGGGGGGTTTAGTATGTGGGTGGGGGTAGTCTGTGTGTGGGGGGTTAGTGTGTGTGGGGGGGTTAGTGTGTGTCAGAGGTTAGTGTGGGGGGTGTTAGTGTGTGTGGGGGTCTTAATGTGTGTGGGGGGTTAGTGTGTGTGCGGGGTTAGTGTTTGTGGGTTCTTTTTGTGTGTGGGGGGGGTTAGTGTGTTGGGGGGGTTATTGTGTGTGTGGTGGTTTAGGCTATGTGGCGGGGTTAGTGTGCGTGGGGGGGTTAGTGTGTGTGGGCGGGTTAGTGTGTTCGGGGGTGTTGGTGTGTGTGGGGGGTTAGTGTGTGTGTGGGGGTTAGTATGTGTTGAGGTGTTAGTGTGTGTGGGGGGTTTAATGTGTGTGGGGCGAGTTAGTGTGTGTGTGGGGATAACTGTGTGTGGGGATTGGCCAGTATTTGTGGGGGGGGAGGGCTAGTGTGTGTGCTGATGGGTCAGTGTGTGTGGGGGGTTAGTGTGTGTGGGTGGTGGTCTAGTGTGTGTGTGGGGTGGTTAGTGTGTGTGGGGGGGTTAGTGCGTGTGTGTGGGGGGGATTAGTGTGTGTGGGGGTGTAGTGTGTGTGTGGGGGTGTTAGTGTGTGTGGGGGGGTTAGTGTGTGCGGGGGGTTTGTGTGCGGGGGGTTAGTGTGTGTGTGGGGGGGTTTAATGTGAGTGGGAGGGGTTCGTGTGTGTGTGGGGATTACTGTGTGTGAGGATTGGTCAGTATTTGTGAGGGGGCTAGTGTGTGTGGGGGGTTAGTGTGTGTGGGATGGGTTAGTGTGTTGGGGGTTAGTGTGTGCAGGGGATTTATGGTTTGCGGGGCTTAGTGTGTGGGGGGGGGGGTTAGTGTATGTGGGTGGTTAGTGTGTGTGGGGGGTTTGTGTGTGTGGGAGGTTAGAGTGTGTGTGGAAATAGTTTAGTGTGTGTGGGGGGGGTAGTGTGCGTGGGGGTGGGGGGTTAGTGTATGTGGGGGGGTTAGTGTGTGTGGGGGGGTTAGTGTGTGGGGGGTGTTAGTGTGTGTGGGGGGATTGGTGTGTGTGGAGGGTTAGTGTGTGTGGGGATGAGTGGTGTGTGGAGGGGTTAGTGTGTGTTGAGTGGTGGGGGTTAGTGTGTGTGGGGGGTTAGCGTGTGTGGAGCGTTAGTGTGTCTGCGGGGGTAAGTGTGTGTGGTGGGTTAGTGTGTGTGGGGTAGTTAGTGTGTCTGGGGTGGTTAGTGTGTGTGGGTGCCAGTGTGTGTTT
Source organism: Scyliorhinus torazame (assembly GCF_047496885.1). Classification (NCBI taxonomy): domain Eukaryota; kingdom Metazoa; phylum Chordata; class Chondrichthyes; order Carcharhiniformes; family Scyliorhinidae; genus Scyliorhinus; species Scyliorhinus torazame. The sequence continues at coordinate 392,613 of NW_027307854.1, forward strand.
GGGGTGGGTTAGTATGTATGGGGGGGTTAGTGTGTGTTTGGGGTTAGTGAGTATGTGGGCGTTAGTGTGTGTGTGGGGGGGGGGGTTAGTGTGTGGGGGGGGTTATTGTGTGTGGAGGTGCTAGTGTATGTGGGGGGTTTAGTGCGTGTGGGGGCATTAGTGTGTGGGGGGGGGGTTAGTGTGTGCGGGGGGGGAGTTAGTGTGTGTGGGGTGTTAGTGTGTGTGTGGGGGGGGTTAGTGTGTGTCTGGGGGGTTAGTGTGTGTGGGAGGTAGTGTTTGTGTGGGGGGTAAGTGTGTGTGGGGGTGTTAGAGTGTGTGCGGCTCTTAATGTGTGGGGGGGTTAGTGTGTGGGGGGGTTAGTGTGTGTGGGGTTTTTTGTGGGGGGGGTGTTAGTGTGTGTGGAGGGGTTCGTGTATGTGGGGGGGTTAGTGTGTGTGCGGATGGGTCAGTGTGTGTGGCGGGTTTCGCGTGTGTGTGGGGGGGTTAGTTTGTGTCTGGGGAGGTTAGTGTGTGTGGGGGGGTTAGAGTGTGTGGGGAAGTTAGGGTATGTGGGAGTGTTAGTGTGTGTGAGGGAGTTAGTGTGTGTGGGGGGGGTTAGAGTGTGTGGGGAAGTTAGTGTATGTGGGAGTGTTAGTGTGTGTGAGGTGTTAGTGTGTGTGGAGGCTTAGTGTGTGTGGGGTGAGTGTGTGTGGGGTTAGTGTGTGTGGTGGGGTTTAGTGTGTGTGAGGGGGGTTTGTTTGTGTCTGGGGAGGTTAGTGGGTGTGGGGGGGTTAGTATGTGTGGGGATGGGTTAGTGTGCGTGGGGGGTTAGTGTGTGTGAGGGGGTTAGTGTGTGTGGGGGGTTAGAGTGTGTGGGGAAGTTAGTGTATGTGGGAGTGTTAGTGTGTGTGAGGTGTTAGTGTGTGTGGGGGCTTAGTGTGTGTGGGGTGTTAGTGTGTGTGTGCGTGGGGGGGGTAGTGTGTTGGGTGGTTAGTGTGTGCAGGGGAGTTAGTGTGTGCGGGTCTTAGTGTTTGTCTGGGGTTAGTGTTTGTGTGTCGGGTTAGAGTTCGTGGGGAGATGGGTTAGTGTGTGTGTGGGGGGATAGTGTGCGTGCGGTGTTTAGTGTGTGTGGGGGGATTAGAGTGTGTGGTGGGGGTTAGTGTGTGTGGGGGTTAGTGTGTGTGGGGGGGTTACGGCATGTGGGGGGTTAGTGTGCGTGGGGGGGGTTAGTGTGTGTGGGTGGGTTAGTGTGTTTGGGGGGTGTTAGTGTGTGTGGGGAGTTAGTGTGTGTGGGGGGAGGTTGGTATGTGTTGAGGGGTTAGTGTTGTGGGGGTTTAATGTGTGTGGGAGGAGTTAATGTGTGTGTGGGGATTACTGAGTGTGGGGATTGGTCAGTATTTGTGGGGGGGGCTTGTGTGTGTGGGGTGGTTAGTGCGTGTGGGGGGTTAGTGTGTATGGGGGTGGGTTAGTGTGTGCGGGGGGGTTAGTGTGTGTGGGAATGGGTTAGGGTGTGCGGTGTGGTTTTAGTTTTGGGTGTGTTAGTGTGTGTGTGAGGGGTTCGTGTGCATGTGGGTCGGGTTAGTGTGTGGGGGGTTAGTGTGTGTGGGGATGGGTGAGTGTGCGTGGGGGGTAAGTGTGTGTGAGGGGGTTAGTGTGTGTGGGGGGGGGGTTTGTGTGTGTGGGGAAGTTAGTGTATATGGGAGGGTTAGTGTGTGTGAGGTGTTAATGTGTGTGGGGGGTTAGTGTGTGTGGGGGTTAGTGTGTGTGTGGGGGATTAGTGTGTTGCCGGGTTAGTGTGTGAGGGGGTTAGTGTGTGTGTGGTGGGTTAGAGTTTGTGGGGAGATGGGTTAGTGTGTGGGTGGGGTAGTGTGCGTGGGGGTGTTAGTGTGTGTGGGGGGTTAGTGTGTGGGGGGGGTTAATGCGTGTGGGGTGGTTAGTGTGTGTGGGGTGGTTAGTGTGTGTGGGGCCAGTGTGTGTGTGGGGGGTTAGTATGTGTGGGGGGGGTTGAGTGTTTGTGGGGGTTAGTGAGTATGTGGGGGTTAGTGTGTATGGGGGACTTGGTGTGTGTGGGGTGTTAATGTGTGTGTGGGGGTTTAGAGTGTGTGTGGATGGGTCAGTCTATGTGGGGGGGGGGTTAGTGTGTGTGTGTGGGGGGGGTGGTGTTACTGTGTGTGTGGGGAGTTAGTGTGTGTGTGGGGGGGATTGGTGTGAGTGGGGGGTTAGTGTGTGTGTGGGGGGGATTGGTGTGAGTGGGGGGTTAGTGTGTGTGGGGGGTTACTGTGAGTGTGTGGGGGGTTAGTGTGTGATGGGGTCATTAGTGTATGTGGGGTGTTAGTGTGTGTGGAGGGGTTCGTGTATGTGGGGGGTTAGTGTGTGTGCGGATGGGTCAGTGTGTGTGGCGGGTTTAGTGTGTGTGTGGGGGGGTTAGTGTATATGTGGGGTGAGTGTGTGTGGGGGGGGGGGGGTTAGTGTGTGCAGGGGCATAATGTGTGTGGGGGTGTTAGTGTGTGTGGTGTGGGTTAGTGTGTGTGTGGGGGGGGGCTAGTTTGTGTCTGGGGAGGTTAGTGTGTGTGGGGAAGTTAGTGTATGTGGGAGTGTTAGTGTGTGTGAGGTGTTAGTGTGTGTGGGGGCTTAGTGTGTGTGGGGTGTTAGTGTGTGTGTGGGGGGGGGTTGGTGTGTGTGGGGGTGTTAATGTGTGTGTGGGGGTTTAGAGTGTGTGTGGATGGGTCAGTCTATGTGGGGGGGGGTTAGTGTGTGTGTGTGGGGGGGGTGGTGTTAGTGTGTGTGTGGGGAGTTAGTGTGTGTGTGGGGGGGATTGGTGTGAGTGGGGGGTTAGTGTGTGTGTGGGGGGGATTGGTGTGAGTGGGGGGTTAGTGTGTGTGGGGGGTTACTGTGAGTGTGTGGGGGGTTAGTGTGTGATGGGGTCATTAGTGTATGTGGGGTGTTAGTGTGTGTGGAGGGGTTCGTGTATGTGGGGGGTTAGTGTGTGTGCGGATGGGTCAGTGTGTGTGGCGGGTTTAGTGTGTGTGTGGGGGGGGTTAGTGTATATGTGGGGTGAGTGTGTGTGGGGGGGGTTAGTGTGTGCAGGGGCATAATGTGTGTGGGGGTGTTAGTGTGTGTGGTGTGGGTTAGTGTGTGTGTGGGGGGGGGGCTAGTTTGTGTCTGGGGAGGTTAGTGTGTGTGGGGAAGTTAGTGTATGTGGGAGTGTTAGTGTGTGTGAGGTGTTAGTGTGTGTGGGGGCTTAGTGTGTGTGGGGTGTTAGTGTGTGTGTGGGGGGGGGGTTAGTGTGTTGGGGGGGATAGCGTGTGCAGGGGGGTTGGTGTGTGCGGGTCTTAGTGTGTGTCGGGGGTTAGTGTGTGTGTGGGGGGATAGTGTGCGTGCGGTGGTTAGTGTGTGTGGGGGGATTAGAGTCTGTGGGGGGGTTAGTGTGTGAGGGGGTTAGTGTGTGTGTGGGGCTTACGGCATGTGGGGGGGTTAGTGTGCGTGGGGGGGGTTAGTGTGTGTGGGTGGGTTAGTGTGTTTGGGGGGTGTTAGTTTGTGTGGGGAGTTAGTGTGTGTGGGGGGTGGTTGGTATGTGTTGAGGGTTTAGTGTTGTGTGGGGTTTAATGTGTGTGGGAGGAGTTAGTGTGTGTGTGGGGATTACTGTGTTTGGGGATTGGTCAGTATTTGTGGGGGGGGGCTTGTGTGTGTGGGGTGGTTAGTGTGTGTGGGGGGTTAGTGTGTATGGGGGTGGGTTAGTGTGTGTGGGGGGGTTAGTGTGTGTGGGAATGGGTTAGGGTGTGCGGTGTGGTTTTAGTTTTGGGGGTGTTAGTGTGTGTGTGAGGAGTTAGTGTGCGTGTGGGGCGGGTTAGTGTGTGGGGGGGGGTTAGTGTGTGGGGGATGGGTGAGTGTGCGTGGGGGGTAAGTGTGTGTGAGGGGGTTAGTGTGTGTGTGGGGCGTTTGAGTGTGTGGGGAAGTTAGTGTATATTGGAGGGTTAGTGTGTGTGCGGAGTTAATGTGTGTGGGGGGTTAGTGTGTGTGGGGGGTTAGTGTGTGTGTGGGGGATTAGTGTGTTGGCGGGTTAGTGTGTGAGGGGGTTAGTGTGTGTGTGGTGGGTTAGAGTTTGTGAGGAGATGTGTTAGTGTGTGTGTGAGGGGGGGTAGTGAGCGTGGGGGTGTTAGTGTCTGGGGTGGGTTAGTGTGTGTGGGGGGGGGTTAGTGTGTGTGGGGTGGTTAGTGTGTGTGGGGTGGTTAGTGTGTGTGGGGCCAGTTTGTGTGGGGGGGTTAGTATGTGTGGGGGGGGGTTAGAGTGTGTGTGGGGGTTAGTCAGTATGTGGGGGTTAGTGTGTATGGGGGGCTTGGTGTGTGTGGGGGTGTTAATGTGTGTGTGGGGGTTTAGTGTGTGTGGGGATGGGTCAGTGTATGTGGGGGGGGGTTAGTGTGTGTGTGGAGGGGTGTTAGTGTGTGTGTGGGGAGTTAGTGTGTGTGTGGGGGGGATTGGTGTGAGTGGGGGGTTAGTGTGTGTGGGGGGTTACTGTGAGTGTGTGGGGGGTTAGAGTGTGACGGGGCATTAGTGTATGCGGGGTGTTAGTGTGTGTGGAGGGGTTCGTGTATGTGGGGAGGTTAGTTTGTGTGCGGATGGGTCAGTGTGTGTGGCGGATTTAGTGTGTGTGTGGGGGGGTTAGTGTGTGTGTGGGGTGAGTGTGTGGGGGGGTTTAGTGTGTGTGGGGGCATAATGTGTGTGGGGGTGTTAGTGTGTGTGGTGGGGGTTAGTGTGTGTGTGTGGGGAGGTTAGTTTGTGTCTGGGGAGGTTAGTGTGTGTGGGGGTGTACTGTGTGGGGGAGGGTTAGTGTGTGTGGGGGGGGTTAGTGTGTGCGAGGGGTTTGTGTGTGGGGGGTTAGTGTGTGTGTGGGAGCAAGTGTGTGTGGGAGGGCGTTAGTGTTTGTGGGGATAGGTTAGTGATTTGGGAGGGTTAGTGTGTGCGGGGGAGTTAGTGTGTGTGGAGGGGTTAGTGTGTGTGGGGGTTTTAATGTGTGTGGGAGGAGTTAATGTGTGTGTGGGGATTACTGTGTGTGGGGTTTGGTCAGTATTTGTGGGGGGCTAGTGTGTGTGGGGGGGTTAGTGTGTGTGAGGGGTTAGTGTGTGTGGGGTGGGTTAGTGTGTGTGGGGCGGTTAGTGTGTGTGGAGGGGTTAGTGTGTGTGGGGAGGGTTAGTGTGTGGGGTGGCGGTTAGTGTGTGTGGGGGGGTTAGTGTGTGTGGGGGGTTCGTGTGTGTGTGAGGGGTTAGTGTGCGTGTGGAGCGGGTTAGTATGTGGGGGGGTTAGTGTGTGTGGGGATGGGTGAGTGTGCGTGGGAGGTTAGTGTGTGTGAGGGGGTTAGTGTGTTTGGGGGGTAAGAGTGTGTGGGGAAGTTAGTGTATGTGGGAGGGTTTGTGTGTGTGAGGTGTTAGTGTGTGTGGGGGGTTAGTGTGTGTGGGAGGTTAGTGTGTGTGGGGGGGGTTAGTGTGTTGGGGGGTCAGTGTGTGCAGGGGAGTTAGTGTGTGCGGGGGCTTAGTGTGTGTGTGGCGTTAGTGTTTGTGTGGGTGGTTAGTGTGTGAGGGGGATAGTGTGTGCGTGGTGGGTTAGAGTTTGTGGGGAGGTTGGTTAGTGTGTGTGGGGGGAGATAGTGTGCGTGGGGGTTAATGTATGGGGGCGGTTAGTGTGTGTGGGGTGGTTAGTGTGCATTGGGGGCCTGGTGTGTTTGGGGGTGTTAGTGTGTGTGTTGGGGGTTAGTGTGTGTGGGGATGGGTCAGTGTATGTGGGGGGTGTTGGTGTGTGTGGGGGGTTAGTGTGTGTGGGGAGTTAGTGTGTGTAGGGGGATTGGTGTGTGTTGGGGCTTCGTGTGTGTGGGGGGTTACTGTGAGTGTGTGGAGGGTTAGTGTGTGACGGGGGCATTAATGTGTGTGGGGTGTTAGTGTGTGGGGGTTAGTGTGTGTGTGGGGGGGTTAGTGTGCGTGGGGATGGGTTAGTGTGTGTGGGGATAGTTTACACTGTGTGTGGGGGGTTCGTGTGTTTGGGAATGGGTTAGTTCATGTGTGGTGGGTAGTGTGGGGGGGTGGAGTTAGTGTGTGTGGGGATGTGTTAGTGTGTGTGGGAGATTTAGTGTGTGTGGGCGCGGTGTTAGTGTGTGTGGGGATGGCTTAGTGTTTGGGGGGGGGGTTAGTGTTCGTGTGGCGTTACTGTGAGTGGGGATGGGTTAGTGTGTGTGGAAGAGTTAGTGTGTGGGGATAGGCTGTATGTGGGGGATGGGTTAGTATGTGTGTGGGGGGTTAGTGTGTGTGGGGGCGGATAGTGTGTGTGGGGGTGTTGTGTGTGTGGGGGGCTTAGTGTGCGTGTGTGGGGTGAGTGTGTGTGGATGGATTAGTGTAAGTTGGGGGATGTTATTGTGTTTGGGGATTGGTCAGTTTTTTAAGGGGGTTAGTGTGTGCGTGTGGGGGGGGGGTGGTTAGTGTGTTTGGGGATGGGTTAGTGTGTGTGGGGGGTTAGTGTGTGTGTGAGGGTTACTGTGTGTGGGGATGGGCTAGTGTGTGCAGGGATGGGCTATTGTGTGTTGGGTGGGTAGTGTGTGTGAGGATGGGTCAGTGATTGTGGGGGTTTAGTGTGTGTGGGGATGGTTAGTGTGTGTGGATGGGTTAGTGTGTGGGGGGGGGGGGGTTAGTGTGTGGGGGATGGGTGAGTGTGCGTGGGGGGTAAGTGTGTGTGAGGGGGTTAGTGTGTGTGTGGGGCGTTTGAGTGTGTGGGGAAGTTAGTGTATATTGGAGGGTTAGTGTGTGTGCGGAGTTAATGTGTGTGGGGGGTTAGTGTGTGTGGGGGGTTAGTGTGTGTGTGGGGGATTAGTGTGTTGGCGGGTTAGTGTGTGAGGGGGTTAGTGTGTGTGTGGTGGGTTAGAGTTTGTGAGGAGATGTGTTAGTGTGTGTGTGAGGGGGGGTAGTGAGCGTGGGGGTGTTAGTGTGTGGGGTGGGTTAGTGTGTGTGGGGGGGTGTTAGTGTGTGTGGGGTGGTTAGTGTGTGTGGGGTGGTTAGTGTGTGTGGGGCCAGTTTGTGTGGGGGGGTTAGTATGTGTGGGGGGGGTTAGAGTGTGTGTGGGGGTTAGTCAGTATGTGGGGGTTAGTGTGTATGGGGGGCTTGGTGTGTGTGGGGGTGTTAATGTGTGTGTGGGGGTTTAGTGTGTGTGGGGATGGGTCAGTGTATGTGGGGGGGTTAGTGTGTGTGTGGAGGGGTGTTAGTGTGTGTGTGGGGAGTTAGTGTGTGTGTGGGGGGGATTGGTGTGAGTGGGGGGTTAGTGTGTGTGGGGGGTTACTGTGAGTGTGTGGGGGGTTAGAGTGTGACGGGGCATTAGTGTATGCGGGGTGTTAGTGTGTGTGGAGGGGTTCGTGTATGTGGGGAGGTTAGTTTGTGTGCGGATGGGTCAGTGTGTGTGGCGTGTTTAGTGTGTGTGTGGGGGGGTTAGTGTGTGTGTGGGGTGAGTGTGTGGGGGGGTTTAGTGTGTGTGGGGGCATAATGTGTGTGGGGGTGTTAGTGTGTGTGGTGGGGGTTAGTGTGCGTGTGTGGGGAGGTTAGTTTGTGTCTGGGGAGGTTAGTGTGTGTGGGGGTGTACTGTGTGGGGGAGGGTTAGTGTGTGGGGGGGTTAGTGTGTGCGAGGGGTTTGTGTGTGGGGGGTTAGTGTGTGTGTGGGAGCAAGTGTGTGTGGGAGGGCGTTAGTGTTTGTGGGGATAGGTTAGTGATTTGGGAGGGTTAGTGTGTGCGGGGGAGTTAGTGTGTGTGGAGGGGTTAGTGTGTGTGGGGGTTTTAATGTGTGTGGGAGGAGTTAATGTGTGTGTGGGGATTACTGTGTGTGGGGTTTGGTCAGTATTTGTGGGGGGCTAGTGTGTGTGGGGGGGTTAGTGTGTGTGAGGGGTTAGTGTGTGTGGGGTGGGTTAGTGTGTGTGGGGCGGTTAGTGTGTGTGGAGGGATTAGTGTGTGTGGGGAGGGTTAGTGTGTGGGGTGGCGGTTAGTGTGTGTGGGGGGGTTAGTGTGTGTGGGGGGTTCGTGTGTGTGTGAGGGGTTAGTGTGCGTGTGGAGCGGGTTAGTATGTGGGGGGGTTAGTGTGTGTGGGGATGGGTGAGTGTGCGTGGGAGGTTAGTGTGTGTGAGGGGGTTAGTGTGTTTGGGGGGTAAGAGTGTGTGGGGAAGTTAGTGTATGTGGGAGGGTTTGTGTGTGTGAGGTGTTAGTGTGTGTGGGGGGTTAGTGTGTGTGGGAGGTTAGTGTGTGTGGGGGAGGTTAGTGTGTTGGGGGGGTCAGTGTGTGCAGGGGAGTTAGTGTGTGCGGGGGCTTAGTGTGTGTGTGGCGTTAGTGTTTGTGTGGGTGGTTAGTGTGTGAGGGGGATAGTGTGTGCGTGGTGGGTTAGAGTTTGTGGGGAGGTTGGTTAGTGTGTGTGGGGGGAGATAGTGTGCGTGGGGGTTAATGTATGGGGGCGGTTAGTGTGTGTGGGGTGGTTAGTGTGCATTGGGGGCCTGGTGTGTTTGGGGGTGTTAGTGTGTGTGTTGGGGGTTAGTGTGTGTGGGGATGGGTCAGTGTATGTGGGGGGTGTTGGTGTGTGTGGGGGGTTAGTGTGTGTGGGGAGTTAGTGTGTGTAGGGGGATTGGTGTGTGTTGGGGCTTCGTGTGTGTGGGGGGTTACTGTGAGTGTGTGGAGGGTTAGTGTGTGACGGGGGCATTAATGTGTGTGGGGTGTTAGTGTGTGGGGGTTAGTGTGTGTGTGGGGGGGTTAGTGTGCGTGGGGATGGGTTAGTGTGTGTGGGGATAGTTTACACTGTGTGTGGGGGGTTCGTGTGTTTGGGAATGGGTTAGTTCATGTGTGGTGGGTAGTGTGGGGGGGTGGAGTTAGTGTGTGTGGGGATGTGTTAGTGTGTGTGGGAGATTTAGTGTGTGTGGGCGCGGTGTTAGTGTGTGTGGGGATGGCTTAGTGTTTGGGGGGGGGGGGTTAGTGTTCGTGTGGCGTTACTGTGAGTGGGGATGGGTTAGTGTGTGTGGAAGAGTTAGTGTGTGGGGATAGGCTGTATGTGGGGAATGGGTTAGTATGTGTGTGGGGGGTTAGTGTGTGTGGGGGCGGATAGTGTGTGTGGGGGTGTTGTGTGTGTGGGGGGCTTAGTGTGCGTGTGTGGGGTGAGTGTGTGGGGATGGATTAGTGTAAGTTGGGGGATGTTATTGTGTTTGGGGATTGGTCAGTTTTTTAAGGGGGTTAGTGTGTGCGTGTGGGGGGGGTGGTTAGTGTGTTTGGGGATGGGTTAGTGTGTGTGGGGGGTTAGTGTGTGTGTGAGGGTTACTGTGTGTGGGGATGGGCTAGTGTGTGCAGGGATGGGCTATTGTGTGTTGGGTGGGTAGTGTGTGTGAGGATGGGTCAGTGATTGTGGGGGTTTAGTGTGTGTGGGGATGGTTAGTGTGTGTGGATGGGTTAGTGTGTGTGTGGGGGCGTTAGTGTGTGTGTGGGGGCGTTAGTGTGTGTGGGGGGTCAGTGTGTGTGGGGGTTAGTGTGCGTGTGGCGTTACTGTGTGTGGGGATGGGTTAGCGTGTGTGGGGGGTTAGTTTGTGGGGGGTGGGGGCGAGAGTGTCTGGGGGCGGTTAGTGTGTGTGGGGATGGGTTAGTGTGTGTGGGGGTGGGGTAGTGTGTGTGTGGGGTTTAGTGAATGTGGGGATGTGTTAGTGTGTGTTGAGGTGGGTAAGTATGTGTGTGGGGGGGTTAGTGTGTGTGGGTTTCCCTGGTGGTCCAGTGGTTAGGATTCGGCGTTTTCACCGCCGCGGCCCGGGTTCGATTCCCGGTCAGGGAATGATGAATTATTGGGCAGCACGGTAGCACAAGTGGATAGCACTGTGGCTTCACAGCGCCAGGGTCCCAGGTTCGATTCCCTGCTGGGTCACTGTCTGTGCGGAGTCTGCACGTTCTCCCCGTGTGTGCGTGGGTTTCCTCCGGGTGCTCCGGTTTCCTCCCACAGTCCAAAGACGTGCAGGTTAGGTGGATTGGCCATGATAAATTGCCCTTAGTGACCAAAAAGGTTAGGAGGGGTTATTGGGTTATGGGGATAGGGTGGAAGTGAGGACTTAAGTGGGTCGGTGCAGACTCGATGGGCCGAATGGCCTCCTTCTGCCCTGTATGTTCTATGTTCTATGGGTATGTGTTAGTGTAAGTTGGGGGGGTTATTGTGTTTGGGGATGGGTCAGTTTTTGTGGGCGCGTTAGTGTGTGTGTGGGGGGGTTAGTGTGTGTGGGGATGTGTTAGTGTAAGTTGGGGGTGGGTTATTGTGTTTGGGGATGGGTCAGTTTTTGCGGGGGGTTTAGTGTGCGTGTGGGGGGGTTAGTGTGTGTGGGGATGGGTTAGTTTGTGTGGGGAGGGGTTAGTGTGTGTGGGGATGGGTTAGTTTGTGGAGGGGGTTAGTGTTTGTGGGGTGGTTACTGTGTGTGGAGGGGGTTAGTGTGTGTGGGGATGGTTAGTCTGTGTGGGAATGGGTTCGTGTGTTTCGGGATGGGTTAGTGTGTGTGGGGGATTTATAGTGTGTGTGTGGGGCTAGTGTCTGTGTGTGGGGTTAGTGTGTGTGGGGATGGGTTAGTGTGTGTGGGGGGTTAGTTTGTGTGAGGTGGTTTGTGTGTGGGGAGGGGGTTAGTATGTGTGGGGATGGGTTAGTGTGTGTGGGAATGGGTTCGCGTGTGGGGATGGTTTAGTGTGTGTGGGGGATGGTTAGTGTGTGTGGGGGGCTAGTGTGTGTGGGGATGGGTTAGTGTGTGTGGGGATGGGTTAGTGTGTGTGTGGGGGGTTAGTGTTTGTAGGGATGGGTTAGTGTGTGTGGGGGGGGGGTTAGTGTGTGGGTGGGGGATTTAGTGTGCGTGGGGATGGGTTAGTGTGTTTGGGGGGTGTTAGTGTGTGTGGGGATGGGTTAGTGTGTGTGGGGAGGGGTTAGTGTGTGTTGGGGATGGGTTAGTGTGTGTGGAGTGGTTAACGTGTGTGGGGATGGGTTAGTGTGTGAGGGGGTGTTAGTGTGTGTGGGGATGCGTTAGTGTGTGTGGGAGGCCTAGTGTGTGTGTGCGGGGTGTTAGTGTGTGTGGGGATTGTTTATTGTGCGTGGGGATGGGTTACTGTGTGTGTAGGGGGTGAGTCTGTGTGGGGATGGGTTAGTGTGTGTGTGGGGCGGGTTAGTGTGTGTGGGGATGGGATAGTGTTTGTGGGGGGGTTAGTGTTAGTGGGGATGGGTTAGTGCGTATGGGGGGGTTCGTGTGAGTGGGGATGGGTTAGGGTGTGTGGGCTGGTTAGTGTGAGTGGGGATGGGTTAGTGTGCGTCGGGGTGTTACTGTGTGTGGGGATGGGTTAGTGTGTGTGGGGGCGGTTAGGGTGTGTGGGGATGGGTTCGTGTGTGTGGGGTGGGGGTTCGTGTGAGTGGGGATGGGTTCGTGTGTGTGGGGATGGGTTAGTGTATGTGTGGGGGGTTAGTGTGAGTGGGGACGGTTTAGTCTGTGTGGGGGTGTTAGTGTGAGTGGGGATGGGTTAGTGTGTGGGAGGGCGGGGTTAGTGTGTGGGAATGGGTTAGTTTATGGGTCGGTGTAGTGTGGGAGGGGTTAGTGTGTGTGGGGATAGGTTAGTGTGTGTGGGAGGTTTAGTGTGTGTTGGCGGGGTGTTAGAGTGTGCGGGGATGGGTCAGTGTGTGTTGGCATTGGTTAGCGTGTGTGGGGGGGGTTTAGTTTGAGTGGGGATGGGTTAGTGAGCGTGTGGAGGGTGCTTAGTGTGTGTGGATGAGTTAGTGTGTGTGTAGGAGGTGCTAGTGTGTGTGGGCATGGGTTAGTTTGTGTGAGGATGGGTTAGTGTGTGTGGGGATGGGTTAGTGTGTGTGTGGGGGTGTGGGTTATGGTGTGTGGGGATGGGTTACTGTGTGTGGGGATGGGTTAGTGTGTGGGGGGATGGATTAGCGTGTGTGGGGGGTGTTAGTGTGAGTGGGGATGGGTTATTGTGTGTGGGTGTTAGTGTGAGTGGGGATGGTTTGGTTTGTGGGTATGGGTTAGTGTGTGTGGGGGGGTAGTGTGTGGGGGGGGTTAGTGTGTGTGGGGATGGGTTAGTGTGTGTGGGGATAGTTTACACTGTGTGTGTGGGGTTAGTGTGTTTGGGAATGGGTTAGTTCATGTGTGGGGGGTAGTGTGGGGCGGGGGTGGAGTTAGTGTGTGTGGGGATGGGTTAGTGTGTGTGGGAGGTTTAGTGTGTGTGGGCGCGGTGTTAGTGTGTGTGGGAATGGGTTAGTGTGTGTGGGGATGGGTTAGTGTGTGTGGTGGGGGCTATTGTGAGTGGGGATGGGTTAGTGTGTGGGGAAGAGCTAGTGTGTGTGTGGGGTGTGGTTAGTGTGTGTGGGGATGGGTTACTGTGTGTGCGGGGGTGTTAGTGTGTGTGGGGACGGGTTAGTGTGTGTGGGGTGGGTTACTGTGTTTGTATTCGAGTTCTTAGTCTGTGTGGGGCGGATGGTGTGTGTGCGGGGGGCGCGTGGTTAGTATCTGTGTGCTGCGGGGGTGACTGTGTGTTTTGGGGGGTTAGTGTGTGTGTGTTTGGGGGGGGGGGTTAGTGTATGTGTGCGGGTGTTAGTGTGTGTGTGGCGGGTCTGTGTGTGTGGGGTGGCGGATTAATGTTTGTGTGGGGGAGGGGTCTGTGTGTGTGTGGGGGGGCAGTGTGTGTGTGGGGGTGGGTGGGCGTTAGTGTGTGTGTGTGTGGGTGGGTTAGTGTGTGTGTGTGTGTGTGTGTGTGTGTGTGTGTGGAGGGGGGTTAGTGTGTGTGTGTGGGGTTAGCATGTGTGAGGGGTTAGTGTGTGTGTGGGGTGTTAGTGTGTGGGTGGGTGGTTTGTGAATGTGTGGGTGTCTTAGTGTGTGTCAGGGGGTTAGTTTGTGTGGATATTCGTGTGTATGTTTTGGGGTGGTTAGTGCCTGTGGGGCGTCAGTGTTTGGGGGTTGGGTTAGTGTGCGTGTGTGAGTGGGGTTAGTGTGCATGTGAGGGGGTTAGTATGCGTGTGTGCGGGGGGTGGTTAGTGTGTGTGTGAGGGCGTGTGTGTGAGGGGTTGGGTGTGTGTGTGAGGGGATTAATGTGTGTGTGAGGGGGATTAGTGTGTGCGTGTGGCTAGGTTAGTGTCTGTGGTGCGCCAGTGTGTGTGGGATTGTTTAGTTTGTGGGGGGTTAGTACGTCTGGGTGGGGTAAGTCTTTGTGGGGGTGGGGTTAGCGTGTGTAGTGTGCGTGGGGGTTAGTGTGTGTGTGTGGGGGGGCTAGTGTGTGTGAGGCGTGTTAGCGTGTGTGTGGGGGGTTAGTGTGTGTGAGGGGGGTTAGTGTGTGGGTCTGGGGTGGCTAGTGTGTGTGTGTTGTGGGGTCTGAGTGTGTGTGAGGGTGGTTAGTGTGTGTGCGGGGATTAGTGTGTGTGGGGAGGGGACAGGGTGTGTGTGTGTGATTAGTGTGTGTGCGGGGGTTAGTGCGTGTGGGGAGGGGTAAGCGTGTGTGGGGGGGTCAATGTGTGTGTGTGGGTGTGAGGGGGGTTAGTGTGTGTTGGTGGGGGGGTAAGTGTGTGTGTGGGTGGTTAGTGTGTGTGGGGTTGTCAGTGTGTGTGGGGGGTAGTGTGTGTGGGGCGGTTAGTGTGTGTGTGGGGCGGCTGGTTAGTATGTGTGTGTTGGGGGTGTCAGTGTGTGTATTGGGGCGTTAGTGTGTGTGCTTGGGGGGGGTTAGGGTGTTTGTGGGCGTGTTAGTGTATGTGTGCGGGTGTTAGTTCGTCTGGGGGTGGGTCAGTGTGTGGGGGAGTCAGTGTGTGTGGGGGTTTAGTGTGTGCGTGGGTGTGTTAGTGTGTGTGGGGGGGTCAGTATGTGTGGGGAGGGGTCAGTGTGTGTGTGTGGTGGGGTCAGTGTGTGTGTGTGGGTGGGAGGGGTTAGTGTGTGTGTGGGTGGGTTAATGTGTGTGTTGTGGGGGTTAGCGTGTGTGGGAGAGTTAGTGTGTGTTAGGGGGTTAGAGTGTGTGGGGTATTAGTGTCTGTGAGGAGTGGTAGCGTGTGTGTGAGGGGGGTTAGTGTATGTGTTTTGGGAGGTTAGTGTCTGCGATGCGTCAGTGTGTGTGTCGGTGGGTTAGTGTGCGTGTGTGAGGGGGTTTAGTGTGCGTGTGAGGGGGGATTAGTGTGCGTGTGTGGGGGGGGGGTTTAGTGTGTGTGTGAGAGGGGGTAGTTAGTGTGTGTGAGGGGGTTAGTGTGTGTGGGGAGGTTACTGTGTGTGTAAGGGGTGTGTGTGTGTATGTGTGTGTGAGGGGGTTAGTGAATGTGTGAGGGTGTTAGTGTGTGTGTGAGGGGGATTAGTGTGTGCGCGTGGGTAGGTTAGTGTCTGTGGGGCGTCAGTGTGTGTGGGGTTAGTTAGTGTGTGGGGGGTTAGTATGTCTGGGTGGGGTAAGTGTTTGTGGGAGAGGGGTTAGCGTGTGTGAGTGTCTGTGGGGGGTTAATGTGTGTGTGTGTGTGGGGGGGGTTAGTGTGTGTGTGCGGGGTGTTAGTGTGTGGGGGGGGTTAGTGTGTGTGGGGGGTTAGTGTTTGTGTCTGGGGTGGTTAGTGTGTGTGGGGTTTAGTGTGTGTATGGGAGGGTTAGTGTATTTGTGGGGGGTTAGCGTCTGTATGGGGTTCGTGTGTGTGTGAGGGTGTTAGTGTGTAGGTGGGAGGGGTAATGCGTGTGTGTGGGGGTGAGTGTGTGTGTGAGGGTCGTTAGTGTGTGTGCGGGGGTTAGTGTGTGCTTGAGCGGGTATTGTGTGTGTTGGTGGGGTGTTAGTGTGTGTGTGGGAGGGTTAGTGTGTGTGTGGGGTTTAGTGAGTATAAGGGACGGTTACTGTGTTTGTGGGGGCTTCGTGTTTGTATAGTGTTAGTGTGTGTGAGGATGTTAGTGTGTAGGTGGGAGGGGGAATGCGTGTGGGTGGGGGGGTTTGTGTGTGTGTGTGTGAGTGTTCGTGCGTGTGTGCGGCGTTAGTGTGTGTGGGGGTTGGTGTGTGTGTGGGGGCTTTAGTGTGTGTGTGGGATGGGGGTTAATGAATGTGTGTGGGGAGTTTGTGTGTGGGTGGGGGTTAGTGTGTGTAGGGGGATAGTGTTTGTAGTGGGGTCAGTGTGTGTGAGGGATTTGTTTGTGTGCGGGTGGATTAATGTGTGATGGGGTTAGTGTGGATGTGTGGGGGGGGGGGTTAGTGCGTCTGTGGGGCGGAGGTTAATGTGTGGGTCGGTGGGTGTTAGTGTGTGTGGGGTTTGTGTGTGTGTGTGTGGGGGGGGTTAGTGTGTGTGTTTGTGTGGGGAGGTTGGGGTTAAAGTGGGTGTGAGGGCTGAGAGTGCGTGTGCGGGGGTGGGGTTGGTTAGTGTGTGTGTGGAAATGCGTTTAATGTGTGTGTGGGAAGGCTGTTAGTGTGTGTGGTGTGGTTGTTAGGTTATGTGTGGGTGGGGGTACAGTGTGTGCGTTGGGTGGGTTACTGTGTGTGGGGAGGGTCTCGGCGTGTGGGGTGGCTGGTTTGTGTAGGGGGGTTAGTATGTGTGGTGTAGGATAGTGTGTGGGGGTAGAGTGTCTGGGGGGTAAGTGTCTGTGGGGGTGGGGATAATGTGTGTGAGTGTGTGTGGGGAGTTAGTGTGTGGGGGGGGGTTAGTGTGTGTGTGTTGGTGTGGTGTTAGTGTGTGTGTGAGGGGGTTTAGTGTGTGTTGGTGGGGGTTAGTGTGTGTGCGGGTGGTTAGTGTGTGTGGGGGGGTGTCAGTGTGTGTGGGGGGTAGTGATGTGGGGCGGTTAGTGTGTGTGTGTGGGGCGGGTGGTTAGTATGTGTGTTTTGGGGGTGTCAGTGTGTGTATTGAGGGGTTAGTGTGTGTGTTTGGGGGTGGTTAATGTGTGTGTGGGCGTGTTAGTGTATGTATGCGGGTGTTATTTCGTGTGGGGGTGGGTCAGTGTGTGGGGGGGGTCAGTGTGTGTGGGGGGTTAGTGGGTGTGGGGTGGCGGATTAGTGATTGTGTGGGGGGAGGGGGTCAGTGAGTGTGTGGGGGTTTAGTGTGTGTGGGTGTGATAGTGTGTGTGTGGGGGGTGGGTTAGTGTGTGTGGGTGGGATAGTGTGTGTGTGGTGGGGGTTAGCGTGTGTGGGGGAATTAGTGTGTGTGAGGGGGTGAGTGTGTGGGGGGCATTAGTGTCTGTGAGGAGGGGTAGCGTGTGTGTGAGAGGGGCTAGTGTATGTGTTTTGGGGAGGTTAGTGTCTGTGATGCGTCAGTGTGTGTGTCGGTGGGTTAGTGTGCGTGTCTGAGGGGGTTAGTGTGCGTGTGAGGGGGGTTAGCGTGATTGTGTGGGGGAGGGGGGTTAGTGTGTGTGTGAGGGGGTGGTTAGTGTGTGTGAGGGGGGGTTAGTTTGTGTGGGGAGGTTACTGTGTGTGTCAGGGGTGTGTGTGTGCGCGACGGGGTTAGTGAATGTGTGAGGGTGTTAGTGTGTGTGTGAGGGGGATTAGTGTGTGCGCGTGGGTAGGTTAGTGTCTGTGGGGCGTCAGTGTGTGTGGGGTTGGTTAGTGTGCGGGGGGTTAGTATGTCTGGGTGGGGTAAGTGTTTGTGGGAGTGTGGTTAGCGTGTGTGTGTGTGGGGGGCGGTTAGTGTGTGTGTGTGTGGGGGGGATAGTGTGTGTGTGCGGGGTGTTAGTGTGTGTCGGGGTTTTAGTGTGTGTGTGAGGGAGGTTAGTGTTTGTGTCTGGAGTGGTTAATGTGTGTGTGCGGGGCTTAGTGTGTCTTTGAGCGGGTATTGTGTGTGTTGGTGGAGGGTTAGTGTGTGTGTGTGGGAGGGTTAGTGTGTGTGGGGTTTAGTATGTGTATGGGAGGTTTAGTGTATTTGTGGGGGGTTAGTGTCTGTATGGGGTTCGTGTGTGTGTGGGGATGTTAATTTGTGGGTGGGAGGAGTAATGTGTGTGGGTAGGGGGTTAGTCTGTGTATGTGTGAGGGTTAGT
This sequence comes from Scyliorhinus torazame, assembly GCF_047496885.1. Taxonomy (NCBI): domain Eukaryota; kingdom Metazoa; phylum Chordata; class Chondrichthyes; order Carcharhiniformes; family Scyliorhinidae; genus Scyliorhinus; species Scyliorhinus torazame. The sequence goes on from NW_027307854.1 coordinate 409,558, forward strand.
GCGTGTGTGGGGCGTTAGTGTGTGTGTGTTGGTTGGTGTGTGTGTGGGGAGGGTATTGTGTGTCAGGGGTTTAAGTGCGTGTGGGGGAGTTAACGTGTGTTCGGGGGATAGTGTGTGTGGGGGGCGTTAGAGTTTGTGTGGGGGTTAGACTGTCTGGGGGGTTAGTGTGTGTGTGGGGTCTTTGTGTGTGTGGGGGGGAGTTAGTATTTGTGAGGGGATCAGTGTGTGTGGGTGGGTTAGTGTGTGTGTGATGGGGGTTAGTGTGCGTGTGAGGGGAGTTAGTGTGTTTGATTTTGGGAGGTTAGTATCAGTGGGGCGTCATTGTGTATGTGGGGGGATTAGTCTGCGCGTGTGTGTGTGTGGGTGTTGTTAGTGTGTGTGTGAGGGCGATAGTGTGCGTGTGTGGGGTGGGGGTAGTATGTGTGAGAGGGGTTAGTGTGCCTGGGGGAGGGGTAAGTGTGCTTGGGGGTGGGTTTAGTGTGTGTGAGCGTGTGGGGGGTTAGTGTGTGTATGGGGGGGGTTAGTGTGTGCGTGTTGGTGAGTTGTTAGTGTGTGTGAGGGGGTTAGTGTGTGTTGGCGGGGAGTTAGTGTGTGTGTGGGTGGATAGTGTGTGTGGGTGGGGGTCTGTGTGTATGTGCGGGGTTAGTGTGTGTGTGTAGGGAGGGTCAGTGTGTGTGGGGTTTAGTGTGTGTATGGGAGGGTTAGTTTATTTGTGGGGGGTTAATGTCTGTATGCGTTCGTGTGTGTATGGGAGGGTTAATTTGTGGGTGGGAGGGGTAATGTGTGTGGGTAGGGGGATAGTGTGTGTATGTGTCAGGGTTAGTGCGTGTGTGGGGCGTTAGTGTGTGTGTTGGTTGGTGTGTGTGGGTGGTTATTGTGTGTCAGGGGTTTGAGTGCGTGTGGGGGAGTTAACGTGTGTTCGGGGGATAGTGTGTGTGGGGGGCGTTAGTGTTTGTGTGGGGGGTTAGTCTGTCTGGGGGGTTAGTGTGTGTGGGGTCTTTTGTGTGTGGGGGGGTTTAGTATTTGTGAGGGGGTTAGAGTGTGTGGGTGGGTTAGTGTGTGTGTGATGGGGGTTAGTGTGCGTGTGAGGGGAGTTAGTGTGTGTGATTTGGGGAGGTTAGTATCTGTGGGGCGTCATTGTGTATGTGGGGATTAGTGTGCGTGTGTGTGGGGGGGGGGCGTTAGTGTGAGTGTAAGGGGGATAGTGTGCGTGTGTGGGGTGGGGGTAGTGTGTGTGTGGGTGGTTCGTGTGTGTGCGGGGGTTAGTGTGTGTTTGAGCGGGAATTGTGTGTGTTGGTGGGGTGTTAGTGTGTGTGTCTGGGAGGGTTAGTGTGTGTGTGGGGTTTAGTGTGTATATGGGAGGGTTAGTGTGTTTGTGGGGGATTAGTGTCTGTATGGGGTAAGTGTGTGTGGGTATGTTAGTGTGTAGGTGGGAGGTGTAATGCGTGTGCGTGGAGGTGTGAGTGTGTGTTTGTGTGAGGGGTAGTGCGTGTGTGGGGCGTTAGTGTGTGTGTGGGGCTTGGTGTGTGTGTGGAGGGTTAGTGTCTGTGTGGGGTGGGGTTAATGAATGTGGGGGGTTGTGTGTGTGTGAGGGATTAGTGTGTGTGCGGGGGGTTAGTGTGTGATGAGGGTTAGTGTGTGGGGGGGTGCTTGTTTATCTGTAGGTGGGGTTACAGTGTGTGTGGGGAGTAACTGTGTGTGCGGGTTAGTCTATGTGTGTGAGGGATTAGTGTGTGTCAGGGCTGTGATTGTGTGTGGGGGAGTTAACGTGTGTTCGGGTGTAAGTGGGTGTGGGGGGGATTAGTGTTTGTGTAGGGGGTTAGTGTGTCTCGAGGGTTAGTGTGTGTGTGGGCTCTTTGTGTTGGTATGGGGGGTTAGTATGTGTGAGGGGGTTAGTGTGTGTGGGGGGTTAGTGTGTGTGATGGGGGTTAGTGTGTGTGTGAGGGGAGTTAGTGTGTGTAATTTGGGGAGGTCAGTGTCTGTGGGGCGTCATTGTGTCTGTGGGGGTGGTTACTGTGCGTGTGTGTGGGGGGGATAGTTAGTGTGTGTGAGGGGGTTAGTGTGCGTGTGTGGGGGGGGTAGTGTGTGTGAGGGGAGTTTGTGTCTCTGGGGGGGGTAAGAGTGTGTGGGGGTGGGGTTAGTGTGTGTGAGTGTGTGGGGAGGGGGTTATTGTATGTTTGTTGGTGGGGAGTTAGTGTGTGTGTGGGTGGTTAGTGTGTGTTGGGGGGGTCAGTGTGTGTGGGGTGGGTTAGTGTGTGTGCGGTGGCGGGTTAGAGTGTGTGCGGGGAGGGGTCAGTGGGTGTGTGGGAGTTTAGTGCGTGTGTGTGTGGTTAGTCTGTGTGTGGGGGGGTTTAGTGTGTGTGTGTGGGGGGGGGGTTGTGTGTGTGTAGTGGGGTTAATGTGTGTGTGGGTGGTTAGCGTGTGTGTGCGGTTTGTGAATGTGTGGGGGGGGGGTTAGTGTGTGTGAGGGGGATTAGTGTGTGTGGGGGATTAGTGTGTGTGAGGGGGGTTGTGTGTGTGAGGGGGTTAGTGTGTGTGTGTGGTGTATGTGAATGTGGGGGGTTTGTCTGTGTAAGGGGGTTAGTGTGTGGGGGGGGATTAATGTGTGTGATTGGGTGTTAGTGTGTGTGTGAGGAGGGTTAGTGTCTGTGTGAGGGGGTTTTGTGTGTGTGTGGGGGGGTTAATGTGTGTGTGGGGGGTTAGCGTGTGTGTGGGGGGTTTGTGAATGTGTGGGGGGATTAGTGTGTGTGAGGGGGTTCGTGTCTGTGGGGGAAGTAGTGTGTGTGAGGGGGGTTAGTGTGTGTGAGGGGGCTAGTGTGTGTGTGGGGGGTTGTGAATATGTGGATGGGTTAGTGTGTGTGAGGGGGTTAGAGTGTGGGGGGATTAGTGTGTGTGAGTGGGGTTAGTATGGTTGTGAGGAGGGTTCGTTTGTGTGTCGCGGGATTAGTGGTATGGAGGTGTTAGTGCGTGTTTGTGGGGTTAATGTGTGGGGGGGGGGGTTATTTCGTATGTGTGTGGGGGGGGGGTTAGTTGCGTGTGGGGTGATAGTGTTTGTAGGGGGGTTAGTCTGTGGGGTCGGTGGTTCGTGTGTGTGGGGAGGTAAGTGTTTGTGGAGAGTTAATATGCGTGTGGGATGGGTCTAGTGTGTGGGGGAGTTAATGTGTCTGTGGATGTGAGGTTAGTGAGTGTGTGTGGGTGTGTTTGTGTGTGTGGGGGTTATGGTGTGATAGGCTGGTTTAGTATGTGTGTGAGGGAGGTCAGTATGTGTGTGGGGAGGTTAGTGTGTGTGGTTGTGGGTTAGTGTATGTGTGTGGATGGTTAGTGTGTTTGTGTGTGGGGGGGGTCAGTGTGTGTGTGTGGAGATAGTGTCTGTGTGTGGGGGAGGGTTAGTGTGTATGGGGGGGTTAGTGTGTGTGTATTCGGGTTCTTAGTCTGTGTGGTGCGGTTAGTGTGTGTGTGTGGGGCGCGTGGTTAGTATCTGTGTGTTGGGGGGGTCAGTGGGTGTTTTGGGGGGTTAGTGTATATGTGCGGGAGTTAGTGTGTGTGCGGCGGGTTTGTGTGTGTTGGGTGGCTAATTAGTGTTTGTGTGGGGGAGGGGTCAGTGTGTGTGTAGCGGGTTAGTGTGTGTGGTGTGGCGGATTAGTGTTTGTGTGGGGGAGGGGTCAGTGTGTGGTGTGGGTGTCAGTGTGTGGTGTGGGGGGGCAGTGTTTCTGTGGGGGTGGGGGGCGTTAGTGTGTGTGTGTGTGGGTTAGTGTGTGTGCGTGTGTGTGTGGAGGGGGGTTAGTGTGTGTGTGGGGGGGGTTAGCGTGTGTGGGGGGTTAGTGTGTGTGTGGGGTGTTAGTGTGTGAGTGGGTGGTTTGTGAATGTGTGGGGGTGATAGTGTGTGTGAGGGGGCTAGTGTGTGTGGATATTCGTGTGTATGTTTTCGGGTGGTTAGTGTCTGTGGGGCGTCAGTGTGTGGGGATGTGGGCCACTGTGCGTGTGTGAGGGGGGTTAGTGTGCATGTGAGGGGGGTTAGTGTGCGTGTGTGTGTGTGGGGGGGGGGGTTAGTGTGAGTGTGTGAGTGTGTGTGTGGGGGGGATTAGTGTGTGTGAGGGTGGTTAGTGTGTGCGGGGGTTAGTGTGTGTTTGAGCGGGTATTGTGTGTGTTGGTGGGGTGTAATTGTGTGTGGGAGGGTTAGTGTGTGTGTGGGTTTTAGTGTGTATAAGGGACGGTTAATGTGTTTGTGGGGGGTTCGTGTTTGTATAGGGTTAGTGTATGTGTGAGGATGTTAGTGTGTAGGTGGGAGGGGTAATGCGTGCGGGTGGGGGGTTAGTGTGTGTATGTGTGAGGGTCAGTGCGTGTGTGTGGCGTTAGTGTGTGTGTGGGGTTGGTGTGTGTGTGTGTGGGGGGTTAGTGCCTGTGTGGGATGGGGGTTAATGAATGTGTGGGGGGGGTGTTTGTGTGTGGGTGGGGGTTAGTGTGTGTAGGGGGATAGTGTTTGTAGTGTGGTCAGTGTGTGTGAGGGATTTGTGTGTGTGCTGGAAGGATTAATGTGTGATGAGGGTTAGTGTGGATGAGGGGGTTAGTGTGTGGGGGGGGGGGTTAGTGCGTGTGTGGGGGGAGGTTAATGTGTGGGTCGGTGGGTGTTAGTGTGTGTGGGGTTAGTCTGTGTGTGTGTGGGGGGGTTAGTGTTTGCGTTTGTGTGGGGAGGTTGTGGTTAAAGTGGGTGTGAGGGCTGATAGTGCGTGTGCGAGTGGGGCGGGGTTAGTGTGTGTGTGTGAATGCGTTTAGTGTGCGTGTGGGGAGGCTGTTAGTGTGTGTGGTGTGGTTGTTAGTTTATGTGTGGGTGGGGGTACAGTGTGTGTGTTGGGTGGTTTAGTGTGTGTGGGAGGGTCACTGTGTGTGGGGGGCTGGTTTGTGTGTGGGGGGGGGTTAGGATGTGTGGTGTAGGATAGTGTGGGTGGGGGAGAGTGTCTGGGCGGTAAGTGTCTGTGGGGGTGGGGATAGTGTGTGTGAGTGTGTGTGGGGGGTAAGTGTGTGTGGGGAGAGGTTAGTATGTGTGTTTTGGTGGGGTTTTAGTGTGTGTGTGTGGGCGGTGTCAGTGTGTGTATTGGGGGTTGGTGTGTGTGTTTGGGGGGTTAGTGTATGTGTGAGGGTGTTAGTTCGTGTGGGGGTGGGTCAGTGTGTGTGGGGGGGGTCAGTGTGTGTGGGGGAGTTACTGTGTGTGGGGTGGCGGATTAGTGTGTGTTACGGGGAGGGGTCAGTGTGTGTGTGGGGGTTGTGTGTGTGTGGGTGTGTTAGTGTGTGTGTGTGCGGGTGGGGGGGGGGGGGTTAGAGTGTGTGGGTGGGACAGTGTGTGTGTGGTGGGGGTTAGCGTGTGTGGGGGTGTTAATGTGTGTGATGGGGTTAGTGTGTGTGGGGTATTAGTGTCTGCGAGGAGGGGTAGCGTGTGTGTGAGGGGGGTTAGTGTATGTGTTTTGGGGAGGTTAGTGTCTGTGATGCGTCAGTGTGTGTGTCGTTGGGTTAGTTTGCGTGTGTGAGGGGGGTTAGTGTGCGTGTGAGGGGGGTTAGTGTGCGTGTGTGGGGGGAGGGGTGGTTAGTGTGTGTGTGTGAGGGGGTGGTTATGTGTGTGAGGGGGGTTAGTGTGTGTGGGTAGGTTACTGTGTGTGTAAGGGGTGGGTGTGTGTGCGTGAGGGGGTTAGTGAATGTGTGAGGGTGTTAGTGTGTGTGTGAGGGGTATCAGTGTGTGCGCGTGTGTACGTTAGTGTCTGTGGGGCGTCAGTGTGTGTGGGGTTGATTAGTGTGTGAGGGGGGGCTAGTATGTCTGGGTGGGGTAAGTGTTTGTGGGAGTGGAGTTAGCGTGTGTGAGTGTGTGTGGGGGGTTAGTGCGTGTGTGTGGGGGAGGTTAGTGTGTGTGTGCGGGGTGTTAGTGTGTGTGGGGGTTTTAGTGTGTGTGTGAGGGAGGTTAGTGTTTGTGTCTGGCGTGGTTAGTGTGTGAGTGCGGGGCTTAGTGTGTCTTTGAGCGGGTATTGTGTGTGTTGGTGGAGTGTTAGTGTGTGTGTGTGTGGGAGGGTTAGAGTGTGTGGGGTTTAGTGTGTGTATGGGAGGGTTAGTGTATTTGTGGGGGGTTAGTGTCTGTATGGGGTTCGTGTGTGTGTGGGGACGTTAATTTGTGGGTGGGAGGGGTAATGTGTGTGGGGATGAGGTTAGTGTGTGTATGTGTGAGGGTTAGTGCGTGTGTGGGGCGTTAGTGTGTGTGTTGGTTGGTGTGTGTGTGGGGGGGGAGTTAACGTGTGTTCGGGGGATAGTGTGTGTGGGGGGCGTTAGTGTTTGTGTGGGGGTTAGTCTGTCTGGGGGTATAGTGTGTGTGGGGGGTCTTTGTGTGTGTGGGGGGTTAGTATTTGTGAGGGGGTTAGTGTGTGTGGGTGGGTTAGTGTGTGTGTGTGGGGGGGTCAGTGTGTGGGGGGGGGGTTAATGTATGTGTGGGGTTTGTTAGTGTGTGTGTGGAGGGTTTAGTAAATGATCATTGGTGGGAGGGATCAGTGCATGTGGGGAATTAGTGTGTGTGTGTGGGAGGGGTTAGTGTGTGTCTGTGAGGGGATGTTATTGCGTGGGGGGATTAGCGTGTGTGGCGGGGTCAGTCTGTGGGGGGGTTCGCTTGTGTGGGGGTTAGTATGTCTGTGGTTGAGGGGGTTAGTTGCGCGTTGGGAGGGGTTCGTGTGTCTTGGTGTTGGGGTAGTGTGTGTGGAGGGTGTAGTGTGTTTGGGGGAGTGAGTGTGTGTGTGTGTGTGGAGGGACCTTTGCGTGTGTGTACTAATGTCTGTGTGTGTCTGTATTTCTGTGTATCTGTGAGTGTCTGTGTGTGAGAATGTGTGCATTAGTCTGTGTGTGCCAGTGTGTTAGCGTCTATGTGTGTGAGTGTCCCTATATGTGTGCGTGTTTGTGTATTAATGTCTCTGTCGGTCTGTGAGCTGTTCACTAGTGTCCCTGTGAGTGTGAGTGTCTGTATTAGTGTATCTGTGTGTCTGTGAATGTGTATTAGTGTATCTGTGTGTGGGTGTGTATATTAGTGTCTGTGTGTGTGTGTATTAGTGTCTGTGTCTCTGTGAGCGTGTGTCTTAGGATCTGTATGTGTCTGTGAGTGTGTATTATTGGCTCTGTGTATCAGTGTGTGTGTATTAGTATCTGCGTGTTTGCGTTTGTGTGTTTATTAGTGCATGTGTGTGACTGTTTGTATTAGAGTCGCTGTGTGTGTGTGAAGGCGTTAGAGTCTCCCTGTGTCTGTGAGTGTGTATATTATTGTCTCTGTGTATCAGGTAGTGTGTGTATTCGTATATGTGTGTGTCTGTGTTAGTGCCTATTTGTGTGTGTGTATTAGTGCCATTGTGTGTATGTGAGTGTGTGTATTAGTGTCCATGTGTGTGTATTGGTGCCAGTGTCTGTCTGTGAGTGCGTGTATTAGTATCTGTATCTGTGTCTGTGAGTGCGTATTAGTGTATCTATGTGTCAGTGAGTGTGTGTATTAATGTCTCTGTGTGTGTGAGTGTGTGTATTAGTGTCTGTGTGTGTGAGTGTCGCTATTAATGTGTGTGTGTTTGTGTAATAGTGTCTATGTTGGTCTGTGAGCTGTGTACTAGTGCCTCTGCGTGTGTGAGTTTGTGTATTGGTGTATCAGTTTCTGTGAATGTGTATAAGTGTCTCTGTGTGTTAGTGTGTGTATTAGTGTCTGTGCGTGTCTGTGAGTATGTGCATTAGTGTCTGTGTGTCTGTGAGTGTGTCTATTAGTGTGTGAGTGTGTGTATTAGTGTCTGTGAGTGTGTGTATTAGTGTCTCTGTGTATCAGTAAGTGGGTGTATTAGTTTCTGCCTGTGTTTGTTAGTGTGTGTATTAGAGCACGTGTGTGTGACTGTGTGTATTAGTGTCGCTCTGCGTGTGTAAGTGTATGCATTCGAGTCTCCCTGTGTCTGGGAGTGTGTATATTATTGACTCTGTGCATCAGTTAGTGTGTGTATTAGTATCTGTGTGTGTTAGTGTCTGTGTGTATTGGTGCCAGTGTGTGTCTGTGAGTGCGTGTATTAGTGCCTGTATGTGTGTCTGTGAGTGTGTATTAGTGTCTCCGTGTGTCTGCGAGTGTGCATTTGTGTTTCTGTGAGCCTGTGAGTGTGTATTCGTGCCAGCGTGTGTCTGTGAGTGCGTGTATTAGTATATATGTGTGTGAGTGTGTATTAGTGACAGTATGTGGATCTGTGAGTGTGTATAAGTGTATCTATGTGTCGGTGAGTGTGTGTATTAGTGTGTCTGTGCATGTGTAAGTGTGTGTATTAGTGTCTGTGTGTGTCTGTGTCTTTGTATTAGTGTCTCAGTGTGTGTCTTTGGGTTTGTGCATTAGTGTTTGTGTGTGGCTGTGGGTGTTTGTGAGTTTGTGTGTTAGTGTCTCTGTCTGTGTCTTTGAGCGTGTGTATTACTATAAGTGCGTGTGTGTGCGTTTGTGTATTAGTGTCTATGTGTGTTATGTGAGTGTGTGTAATAGTGCACCTGCGTGCCAGTGAGTGTGTGTGTTAGTGTATGTGTGTGAGTGGGTGTATTAGTGTCCCTGTGTGTCTGTGTGTATTAGTGTCTCTGTGTGTCTTTCAGTTTGTGCTTTAGTGTATGTGTGTGTCTGTGTGTGTATGTAATAGTGTCTGCGTGTGTGTGAGTGTGTGCATTAGTGCCTGTGTTTGTGTGAGTGTGTTTATTAGTGTCTCTCTGTGTGTCCGTCAGTGTGTATATTAGTGCCTCTGTGTATCAGTGAGTGTCAGGATTAGTGTCTGGGAGAGTGTGTGTATATTCCTGTCTCTACCTGACTGTGAGCGTGTGCATTAGTGTCTCTGTGTGGCTGTGAGTGTGTGTATTAGTGTTTCTGTGTGTCTGCGAGTGTGTATTCGTGTCTCTGTGTGTTGTGAGTGTGTGTATTAGTGTCTCTGTGTCTCTGCGAGTGTGTGTATTAGAGTCTTTGTGTGTTGTGAGTGTGTGTATCAGTGTCTCTGTGTATCTGTGAGTGTGTGTATTCGTGTCTCTGTGTGTGTGTGAGTGTGTGTATTAGTGTCTCTGTGTGTCTGTGCGTGTATATATTATATCATATATAGTTATAGCGATGAGGACTGTCGGAGGATACAGCAGGATGTAGATTGTTTGGAGACTTGGGCGGAGAGATGGCCGATGGAGTTTAATCCGGACAAATGTGAGGTAATGCATTTTGGAAGGTCTAATGCAGGTAGGGAATATACAGTGAATGGTAGATCCCTCAAGATTATTGAATATCAGAGAGATCTAGGTCAACAGGTCCACAGGTCACGGAAAGGGGCAACACAGGTGGAGAATGTAGTCAAGAAGGCATACGGCATGATTGCCATCATTGGCCGGGGCATTGAGTAGAAGAATTGATAAGTCATGTTGCAGCTGTATAGAACCTTAGTTAGGCCACACTTGGAGTATAGTGTTCAATTCTGGTCGCCACACCTACAGAAGAATGTGGAGGCATTGGAGAGGGTGCAGAAGAGATTTACCAGGACGTTGCCTGGTATGGAGGGCATTAGCTATGAGGAGCCGTTGAATAAACTCGGTTTGTTCTCACTGGAACGACGGAGGTTGAGGGGCGACCTGATAGATGTCTACAAAATTATGAGGGGCATAGACAGAGTGGGCAGTCAGAGGATTTTCCCCGGGGTCGCGGGGTGAATTACTAGGGGGCATAGGTTTAAGGTGCGTGGGAGAAGGTTTAGAGGAGATGTACGAGGTCCGTTTTTTACACAGAGAATAGTGGGTGCCTGGAACCCGCTGCCAGAGGACGTGGTGGACGCAGGGTCGATAGTGACATTTAAGGGGCATCTTGACAAATACATGAATAAGATGGGAATAGAGGGATACGGACCCAGGAAGTGGAGAAGATTGTAGTTTGTCGGGCAGCATGGTCGGCACCGGCTTGGAAGGCCAAAGCGCCTTCATCCAGACGCACGGAACAGCCGTGGGGACCAAATCCGCACCCCAATACGCCAACATCATGCACAAGTTTGAACAGGACCTACTCACCGCACAGGACCTTTAACCGCCGTTATACACCAGATACATCGATGACATTTTTTTCCTTTGGACCCACGGCGAAGAATCACTGAAACGACTACACGATGACATTAATAAGTTCCATCCAACCATCAGACTCACCATGGACTACTCTCCAAAATCAGTTGCATTCTTGGACACACTCGTCTCCATCAAGGACGGTCACCTCAGCACTTCGCTTTACCGCAAACCCACGGATAACCTCATGATGCTCCATTTCTCCAGCTTCCACCCTAAACACATTAAAGAAGCCATCCCCTATGGACAAGCGCTCCGTATACACAGGATCTGCTCAGACGAGGAGGAGCGTAACAGACATGTACAGACGTTGAAAAATGCCCTCGTACGAACGGGATATGGCACTCGACTCATCGATCGACAGTTCCAACGCACCACAGCGAAAAACCGGACCGACCTCCTCAGAAGACAAACATGGGACACAACCGACAGAATACCCTTCGTCGTCCAGTACTTCCCCGGAGCGGAGAAACTACGTCATCTTCTTCACAGCCTTCAACACGTCATTGATGACGATGAACATCTTGCCAAGGTCATCCCCACACCCCCACTGCTTGCCTTCAAACAACCGCACAACCTCAAATGAACCATTGTTTGCAGTAAACTACCCAGTCTTCAGAACAGTGACAACGACACCACACAACCCTGTCATGGCAATCTCTGCAAGACGTGCCAGATCATCGACATGGATACCACTATTACACGTGAGAACACCACCCACCAGGTACGCGGTACATACTCGTGCGACTTGGCCAATTTTGTCTACCTCATACGCTGCAGGAAAGGATGTCCCGAAGCGTGGTACATTGGCGAGACCATGCAGACGCTTCGACAACGAATGAACGGACATCGCGCAACAATCACCAGGCAGGAATGTTCCCTTCCAGTCGGGGAACACTTCAGCGGTCAAGGGCATTCAGCCTCTGATCTCCGGGTAAGCGTTCTCCAAGGCAGCCTTCAGGACCCGCGACAACGCACAATCGCCAAGCAGAAACTTATAGCCAAGTTCCGCACACATGAGTGCGGCCTCAACCGGGACCTGGGATTCATGTCGCATTACATTCATCCCCCACCAACTGGCCTGCAAAATCCTACCAACTGTCCTGGCTTGGTACAATTCACACCTCTTTAACCTGGGGTTACCCCATCTCTGGATCTGTAAAGATTTAATCACCTGCTAATGCTCGCATTCCTAGCATTGTTTGGCATCTTTGAATTTGTCTATATATGTGTTTCTGGAACAGACCTCTTCATTCACCTGAGGAAGGAGCAGCGCTCCGAAAGCTAGTGACATCGAAACAAACCTGTTGGACTTCAACCTGGTGTTGTAAGACTTCGTACTGTGCTCACCCCAGTCCAACGCCGGCATCTCCACATCATAGATATTTATATACAGACCCATTTATAAACACTACAGTGTTTCTGTGTGTGAGTGTGTGCATTAGAGTCTTAACGTGTCTGTGGGTGTGTGTATGTATGTCTGTATGTGTCTCTGAGAGCGTGAATAAGTGTCTGTCTGTATGTGTGAGTGTGTGTATTAGAGTCTCTGTGTGAGTCTGTGTTTCTGTGTTTATTCGTGTATCTGTGTGCCTCTGTGTGTGTGTGTGTTAGTGTCTGTGTTTGTGTGTGTGAGTGTATTAGTGTCTGTGAGTGTGAGTATCTCCATTAGAGTGTGTGTGAGTGTGTGTATTAGTGTCTCTGCCTGTCTGTGTGCTGCGTACTAGTGTCTCTCTGTGTTAGTGCGTGTCTACGTGTATACGTGTGTCTGTGAGTATCAGTGTCTCTGTGTATGTGTTTAGTGTCTATGTTTGTCTGTGTGTGTGTGTGTATTAGCGTCGCTGTGTGTGAGTGTGTGTATGTGTGTCTGTGAGTGTGTGCATTACTGTCTTTTTATGTGTCTGTGCGTGATTATTATTGTCTGAGTGTGGTTAGCATTGCCTGTGTATCTGTGACTGTGTGTATTAGTCTCCCTGTGAATTCGTGTCTGTGTTTGACTATTTGTGTGTGTATTAGTGTCTGTATGTATGAGTGTGTGTTTTACGGTCTGCTTGTGTGTGAATGTGTGTATTCGTGTCTCTGTGTGTGTCTGTGAGTGTGGCTGTGTGTGTTTATGAGTTTAAGTATTCGTGCCTCTGTCTGTGTCTTTGAGTGTGTGTATTAGTGTCTGTGTGTGTGAGTGTGAATCAGTATCCCTATGTGTGTGTCTGTTTTGTGTGAGTGTGTGTATTAGTCTTTGTGTGTAAGTGTGCGTATTGCAGTCTGTGTTTTTGTCTGTGAGTGTGTGTATTAGAGTCTCTGTGTGCCTGTGAGTGTGTGTATTAGTGGACATGTGTGTGTATTAGTGTCTGTGTGTGTGAGTGTGTGTGTGTATTAGAGTCTCTGTTTAGGTCTGTGAGTGTATGTGTATTAGTGTATCTGTGTGTGTGAGATTGTGTGCATTGGTGCCTTTGTGTGTGTGAGTGTGTGTATTAGGGTCTATCTGTGTGTATGTGAGTGTGTGTATTTGTGTTTGTGTGTGTCTGTGAGTGTATGTAATACTGGGTCTGTGTGAGCTTCTATTTGTGTCTCTGTGTGTGTCTGTGAGTGTGTCTATTAGTTTCTGTGTGTGTGTATTCGTGTTTCTGCGTGTGTATGCATTAGTGTCTGTGAGCCAGTCATTGTGTGTATTAATGTATCTGTGAGTGAGTGTGTGTATTAGTGTCGCACTGTGTCTGTGAGTGTGTATTAGTGTCTGTGTGTGTGTGTGTATTATTGTCTCTGTGTCTGTGAGTGTGTATTCGTTTCTCTCTGTGTGTGTATTAGTGTTTCTGTGCATCTGTGAGAGAGTATTAGTGCCTGTGTGTGAGTGTGTGTTTTATTGTCTCTGTCCCTGTGAGTGTGCTTATCAGTGTCTGTGAGTGTGTATATTTCTTTCTCGATGTGTCAGTGAGTGTGTGTATTAGTTTCTGTGTGTGTATTAGTGTCTGTGTGTGTCTGTGTCTGTGCGTATTAGTGTCTGTGTGTGTGTATTAGTGTGTGTGTGAGTTTGTATTAGTGTATCTGCGTGTCAGTCAGTGTGTGTATTAGTGTCTCGGTATGTCTTTGAGTGTGTGTATTAGTGCCTCTGTTTCCGTGAGTGTTTGTGTTAGTGTATCTGTGTCAGTGAGTGTGTATTTGTGTCTGTTTGAGTGAGTGTGTGCATTAGTGTCTTTGTGAGTGTGTATCGGTGCCTTGTCTGAGAGTGTATTACTGTATGTGTGTGTGCGAGTGTTAGTGTGAGTGTGAGTGTATTACTGTCTCTGTATGTGTGTGTGAGTGTGTGTATTACTGTCTGTGTGTGAGTGTGTGGGTGTGAGTGTATTACTGACTCTGTATGTGTGTGAGTGTGTGTATTTGTGTATATTTATTTGTCTTCCTCAACACCACGTCGACCATACTTGTGATGTCTTTCCCCGGCTGATGTATAATATCATTGTTTATTTCCCTTCCTCACAGTGAACCTCATCACAATTGTGATCCTGAAGAGAAAAAACTGTGGGCTGTCCAAATGTGTGACTTGTTACCTGTTGGCCATGGCAGTGGGGGATCTACTGGTCGTTATTCTCGACCTGGTATTGAGACACATTCCCATTGTTTTTGATGAACAGTTTTATTTCCTGTGTGACATTCCCGTGTGTAATATCCACGCCGCCCTGCTTTTTGCAGCCACCGACTGTTCTGTCTGGTTCACCGTCACTTTCACCTTTGATCGATTTGTGGCCATTTGTTGCCCGAAGCTGAAAAGTAAATATTGCAGCGAGAAAATGGCGGCTGTGGTTCTGGGAACAGTGGCTGTGCTGAGCTGTTTGAAGGACATTTCCTGGGGGTTTATGATGACCGGTGGGTATCGGCTGGGGAACGAACCCTGGTTTTGTGATGTCACAGAGGCTGTTCAGAACTCTCGGGTCTGGGGACCAATCGAGTTCCTCCACAACATTCTAACCCCGGGTGTTCCATTCGCCCTCATTCTGCTGCTCAATGTTCTCACCGTCAGACACATTGTCCTGAGCAGCAGGGCCCGCAGGAGACTCCGGGCTCACAGCAGTGGGCACAGTCCCAGAGACCCAGAGATGGCGAGTCGGAGGAAATCCATCATTTTACTGTTTATTATCTCGGCCAATTTCATCTTGTTATGGTCAACGTTAATGGTTTATTCTATATGGAGCCGGATGTGGTATCTGGGGTATAAGTCAGTATGGTTAGATTATTATGTTATGGAATTGGGCTTCATGATGCAGCTCCTGAGTTGCTGCACAAACACCGCGATTTATGCCGTGACGCAGACTCAGTTCAGACAGCAGTTGAAGACTGTTCTGAAAGTTCCCTTTAGTTCAATTCTTCAATTCATTAAGTCCTGAGAGGAAACCCCACCCACACGGCATATCTCTCCTCGCACTGCCGGTAAAACTGACCATCCCCAGCCAACCTCACCCTGATTTACCATTCTGCATTATCAGGAGGGACTACCGGTGGGTGGGTGTGACTCCCCCCATGGCCGATCAATTGTGTCTGTGTGACTCACCCCCTTGGTCGATCAGCTGGGTCAGTGTGACTCCCCCATACCCAATCTGTTGGTCAGTGAGACTCCCCCATGGCCCATCAGCTGGGTCAGTGTCACTCCCCCATGGCCGATCAGTTGGGTCTGCGTGACTCCCCTTCGCCGATCAGTTGTGTCTGTGTGACTCCCCCACGGACGATCAGTTGGGTCTGTGTGCCTCCGCCATGGCCGATCAGCTGGAGGTGTGCTTCCCCCCATGGCTGGCCAACTGGGTGTGCGGCTTCCCACCATTGCCGATCAGTTGGGTGTGTGCTTCCCCCCATTGCCAACCAGCTGGATGTGTGCTTCCCCCGAACGCCGATCAGCTGGGTGTGCCTCCCCCATTGCCGATCAGCTAGTTGTGTGCCTTACAGTTAAACACAGTGTGTGCAGCATAATGTGCACAAGATAGAGAAACACGCAGACAGAGAAACAGACAGACACAGAGACACAGACAGACATACAGACAGACACAGAAAGACTCACTGACAGAGATACAGAGACAGACACAGACACAGACACAGACAGAGACAGAGATCCAGAGACAGACACAAACACAGACAAAGAAAGAGACTCAGACAGAGGCACAGACAGAGATACAGAGACAGACACAAACACAGGCACAGACAGAGAAAGAGACACGGAGGGAGACAGAGACACAGTCAGAAACACAGACAGAGACACAGATAGAGACACAGACGCAGACAGTGACACCGAGACAGACGGAGGCACGGACAGAGACAGATATACAGACAGAATCACAGACAGAGACACAGTCACAGACAGAGATACAGACAAAGACAGTGACACAGACACAATCAGAGACTCAGACACAGATACAGGCAGAGGCACAGGCAGAGACACAGAGACACAGACAGAGTCAGAGACAGAGACACAGACAGAGTAACAGACACAGACACAGGCACAGACAGAGTCACGGACACAGATGGAGACACAGACAAATACACAGGCACAGACAGAGACACCGACACAGGCACAGACAGAAACACAGACAGAGTCAAAGAACCAGACAGAGACACAGACCGAGTCACAGACACAGACAGAGACACAGACAGACACAGACAGAGGCACAAATAGAGACACATACAGAGAAACAGACACATACACAGACAGAGACAGAGATGCAGGCAGAGACACAGACAGAGACAGAGACACAGACAGAGTCACATACACAGATAGAGACACAGAAAAATACACAGGCACAGACAGAGACACCGACACAGACACAGACAGAACACAGACAGAGTCACAGAACCAGACAGGGACAGAGACACAGATCGGGTCACAGACACAGACGGAGACACAGACAGGCACAGGCAGAGGCACAAATAGAGACACAAACAGATAAACAGGCACAGGCAGAAACACAGACAGACAGAGAGAGAGAGAAAAAGACACAGGCAGAGACAGTCAGAAACGCAGACAGATTCAGAGACCCAGACAGAGACACCTACAGAGACACAGGCCAGTACACAGGCAGAGACAGAGACACACAGAAACACACAGAGACACACACGCACAGACAGAGACACAGACAGAGACACAGACAGAGAAACAGGCACAGACAGAGACACAGGCACAGACAGAGACACAGGCACAGGCATAGACAGAGACACAGGCACAGACAGAGACACAGGCACAGACACAAGGACAGTCTGCAAAACAGACATAGACATAGACACAGACACAGGCACAGACAGAAACACAGGCACAGGCAGAGACACAGACAGAGACACAGGCACAGGCAGAGACGCAGACAGAGGCACAGGCACAATCTGAGCCACATACAGACACAGAGAATCGGACAGAAACACAGACAGAATCACAGACAGAGACAGAGAGAGAGACACACGCAGTCACAGGAAAAGACACAGACAGAAAGAGTGACACAGACAGAGACAAAGACAGAGACACAGATACAGACACTTGCACAGACGCAAACAGAGACAGAGACACAGACAGAGTAGCAGACACTGACAGACACACAGACAGATACACAGGCACAGACAGAGGCACAAATAGAGAAACAGACAGAGGCACAGACAGAGAGAGAGAAAACGACACAGGCAGAGACACAGTCAGAAACGCAGACAGATTCAGAGACACAGACAGAGACACCGACACAGGCACAGACAGAAACACAGACAGAGTCAAAGAACCAGACAGGGACAGAGACACAGACCGAGTCACAGACACAGACAGAGACACAGACAGTCACAGGCAGAGGCACAAATAGAGACACATACAGAGACACAGACACATACAAAGACAGAGACAGAGATGCAGGCAGAGACACAGACAGAGACAGAGACACAGACAGAGTCACAGACACAGATAGAGACACAAAAAAATACACAGGCACAGACAGAGACACCGACACAGACACAGACAGAATACAGACAGAGTCACAGAACCAGACAGGGACAG
The DNA here is from genome assembly GCF_047496885.1 of Scyliorhinus torazame. NCBI lineage: Eukaryota > Metazoa > Chordata > Chondrichthyes > Carcharhiniformes > Scyliorhinidae > Scyliorhinus > Scyliorhinus torazame. Next base: position 426,659 of record NW_027307854.1, read on the forward strand.
AGACACAGATCGGGTCACAGACACAGACAGAGACACAGACAGGCACAGACAGAGGCACAAATAGAGACACAGACAGAGAAACAGGCACAGGCAGAAACACAGACAGACAGAGAGAGAGAGAAAAAGACACAGGCAGAGACAGTCAGAAACGCAGACAGATTCAGAGACACAGACAGAGACACCTACAGAGACACAGGCCAGGACACAGGCAGAGACAGAGACACAGAGACACACAGAAACACACAGAGACACACAAGCACAGACAGAGACACAGACAGAGACACAGACAGAGAAACAGGCACAGACAGAGACACAGGCACAGACAGAGACACAGGCACAGGCATAGACAGAGACACAGGCACAGACAGAAACACAGGCACAGACACAAGGACAGTCTGCAAAACAGTCATGGACATAGACACAGACACAGACAGAAACACAGGCACAGGCAGAGACACAGACAGAGACACAGGCACAGGCAGAGACGCAGACAGAGGCACAGGCACAATCTGAGCCACATACAGACACAGAGAATCGGACAGAAACACAGACAGAATCACAGACAGAGACAGAGAGAGAGACACACGCAGTCACAGGCAAAGACACAGACAGAAAGAGTGACACAGACAGAGACACAGACAGAGACACAGATACAGACACTTGCACAGACGCAAACAGAGACAGAGACACAGACAGAGTAGCAGACACTGACAGACACACAGACAGATACACAGGCACAGACATACACAGGCAGAGGCACAAATAGAGAAACAGACAGAGACACAGACAGAGAGAGAGAAAACGACACAGGCAGAGACACAGTCAGAAACGCAGACAGATTCAGAGACACAGACAGAGACACATACAGAGACACAGACGAGGACACAGTCACAGGCAAAGGCGCATATAGAGTCAGAGACAGAGGAACAGACACAGACACAGACAATTACACAGACACAGACAGAGTCACAGACACAGACAGAGACAGAGACACAGAGAGAGTCACAGGCACAGACAGAGACAGAGACACAGACAGAGTCACAGACACAGATAGAGACAAGACAAATACATAGGCACAGACAGAGACACCGACACAGACAGAAACACAGACAGAGTCACAGAACCAGACAGGGACAGACAGAGGCACTAATACAGACACAGACAGAAACACAGACAGACAGAGAGAGAGAGAAAAAGACACAGGCAGAGACACAGTCAGAAACGCAGACAGATTCAGAGACACAGACAGAGACACCTACAGAGACACAGGCGAGGAAAGAGACAGAGACGAGACACAGATACAGACACAGAGACAGAGACCGAGTCAGAGACAGAGACAGAGACAGAGTCCCAGACACAGATAGAGATACAGACAGACACACAGGCACAGACAGAGACACAGGCACAGACCGGAACACAGACAGAATCACAGACACAGACAGGGACAGAGACACAGACCGAGTCACAGACACAGACAGAGACACAGACAGTCACAGGCATAGACAGAGACACTGACATAAACACACAGACAAAGACACAGACATAAATACACAGACAGATACAGACAGAGAGAGAGAATGACACAGACAGAGACACAGATACAGACCGAAACACAGACAGAGTCACAGAACCAGACAGTGACAGAGACACAGACCGTGTCACAGACACAGACAGAGACACAAACAGAGACACAGACATAAAAACAGACAGGCACAGACAAAGAGAGAGAGAATGACACAGGCAGAGACACAGGCAGAGACACAGACTCACATCGAGACCAAACTGAGACACATACACAGACAGAGACAAATAAAGAGACTCCGACACAGACACCGACACAGACACAGACGTAGACACAGACAGGGACATAGACAGAGACACAGACACTGACACAGATAGGAACACAGGGAGAGACACAGGCAGTGACAGACAGACAGTCAGCAAAACAGACATAGACATAGACAGAGACACAGACACAGCCAGAGACACAGCCAGAGCCACAGACAGAGACAGAGACACAGACAGCGGCACAGGCACAGGCAGAGACGCAGACGAAGGCACAGGCACAGTCTGAGCCACATACAGACACAGAGAATCTGACAGAAACACAGACAGAATCACAGACAGAGACAGACAGAGAGAGACACTCAGGCACAGGCAGAGACAAAGACAGAAACAGTGACACATACAGAGACACAGATACAGACTCTTACACAGACGCAAACAGAGACACGGACAGAGTAACAGACACTGACAGACACACAGACAGATACACAGGCACAGGCAGAGACACAGACAAAGACAGACACAGACAGAGGCACAAATGGAGACACAGACAGAGTCACAGACAGAGACAGAGACACAGACAGAGACACAGGCACAGGCAGAGCCACAGACAGACACAGAGAATCCGACAGAAACACAGACAGAATCACAGACAGAGACAGACAGAGACAGACACACAGGTACAGTCACCGACACATCGAGATACACAGACGGAGTCACAGGCAGAGACAGGGACACAGACAGAGACACGGACAGAGACAAAGACACAGACAGAGACACGGACAGCGACAAAGACACAAAAACAGACAGAGACAGGGACGCAGACAGAGATACGGACAGGGAAAAAGAAACAAACACAGACAGAGATATAGAGAAAGACAGAGACACAGACACAAACAGGAATTCTGACAGAGACACAGACACAAACACAGGCACAGACAAAGGCAGAGATACAGGCAGAGACACAGGCGGGGACACAGACACAGACAGGGACACAGACACAGACACAAACACAGGCACAGACACTTACACAGACACAGACAGACTCACAGACAGAGACACAGACAGAGTCACAGACACAGATAGATACATAGAGAAATTCACAGGCACAAACATAGACACAGACACAGACAGAAACACAGACAGAGTCACAGACAGAGACAGACACACAGGTACAGTCACCGACACATAGAGATACACAGACAGAGTCACAGGCAGAGACGGGGACACAGACAAAGACACGGACAGAGACAAAGACACAGACACAGACACGGGCAGCGACAAAGACACAAAAACAGACAGAGACAGGGACGCAGACAGAGATACGGACAGGGAAAAAGAAACAAACACAGACAGAGATACAGAGAAAGACAGAGACACAGACACAAACAGGAACTCTGAAAGAGACACAGACACAAACACAGGCACAGACAAAGGCAGAGATACAGGCAGAGACACAGGCGGGGACACAGACACAGACAGGGACACAGACACAGACATAAACACAGGCACAGACACTTACACAGACACAGACAGACTCACAGACAGAGACACAGACAGAGTCACAGACACAGATAGATACATAGACAAATTCACAGGCACAAACATAGGCACAGACACAGACAGAAACACAGACAGAGTCACAGAACCAGACAGGGACAGAGAGACAGACCGAGTCACAGACACAGACACAGACACAGACAGACACAGATAGAGGCACAAATAGAGACACCGACAAAGACAGAGCCACAGACAGAAACACAGGCAGACACAGACAGAGATAGAGAAAAAGACACAGGCAGAGACACAGTCAGAAACGCAGACAGATTCAGAGACACAGACAGAGACACATACAGAGACACAGGCGAGGACACAGACACAGGCACAGAGACACAGACAGAGACAGAGACACAGACACAGACAGAGACACAGACACAGATAGAGACACATACAGTTACACAGGCACAGACCGAGATACAGGCACAGGCACAGACAGAAACACAGACAGAGTCACAGACACATAGAGGGACAGAGGCACAGACAGAGTCACAGACAGAGACACAGACAGACACAGGCATAGACAGAGACACAGACATAAGCACAGACAGAGACACAGACATATACACAGACAGATACAGACAGCGAGATAGAGAATGACACAGACAGAGACACAGACACAGACAGAAACACATACAGAGCCACAGAACCAGACAGGGACAGAGACACAGACCGAGTCACAGACACAGACAGAGTCACAGACAGAGAAACAGACATAAAAACAGACTGAAAGAGACAGAGAGAGAGAGAGAGAATGACACAGGCAGAGACACAGACAGAGACACAGGCTCACATCGAGACCAAACTGAGACATATACACAGACAGAGATACATAAAGAGACTCCGACACAGACACCGACACAGACACCGACACAGACACAGGCATAGACATAGACAGAGACACAGCCACTGACACAGACAGGAACACAGGCAGAGACACAGGCAGAGGCAGAGAGACAGCCAGCAAAACAGACACAGACACAGTCAGAGACACAGCCAGAGCCACAGACACAGACAGAGAGACAGGCAGGGACACAGGCACAGGCAGAAACAAAGACAGACACAGACAGAGAGAGAAAAAGACACAGGCAGAGACACAGTCAGAAACGCAGACAGATTCAGAGACACAGACAGAGACACATACAGAGACACAGGCGAGGACACTCACACAGGCACAGACACAGATAGAGACAGAGACACAGACACAGACACAGACAGAGTCACAGAGACAGAGACACAGACACAGACAGAAACACAGACAGACACAGGCATAGACAGAGACACAGACATAAACACACAGACTGAGACACAGATGTATACACACAGACAGATACGGACAGAGAGAGAGAGAATGACACAGACAGAGACACAGACACAGACAGAAACACAGACAGAGTCACAGAACCAGACAGGGACACAGACACAGACCGAGTCACAGTCACAGACAGAGACACAGACAGAGACACAGACATAAAAACAGACATTCACAGACAGAGAGAGAGAGAATGACACAGGCAGAGACACAGACAGAGACACAGGCTCACATCGAGACCAAACTGAGACACATACACAGACAGAGACACATAAAGAGAGTCCGACACAGACACCGACACAGACACAGACGCAGACACAGACACAGACATAGACATGGACATAGACAGAGACACAGCCACTGCCACAGACAGGAACACAGGCAGAGACAGTCAGCAAAACAGACATAGACATGGACAGAGACACAGACACCGCCAGAGACACAGCCAGAGCCACAGACAGAGATAGGGACACAGACAGAGACACAGGCGCAGGCAGAGACGCAGACGGAGGCACAGGCACAGTCTGAGCCACATACAACCTGACAGAAACACAGACAGAGACAGAGAGAGAGACACACAGGCACAGGCAGAGACACAGACAGAAACAGTGACACAGACAGAGACACAGACAGAGACACAGACAGAGACACCTACAGAAACACAGGCGATGAAAACGACAGGGACAGAGACAGAGACAAAGACACTGAGACAGAGACAGAGTCACAGACAGAGATAGAGACAGAGTCACAGACACAGATAGAGACACAGTCAGATACACAGTCAGATACACAGGCACAGAAAGAGACACAGGCACAGACAGAAACACAGACACAATCACAGACACAGCCAGGGACAGAGACACAGATCGAGTCACAGAAACAGACACAGACAGAAACAGGCATAGACAGAGGCACATACATAAACACACAGACAGAGACTCAGACATTAATACACAGACAGATACAGACAGAGAGAGAGAGAATGACACAGACAGAGACACAGATACAGACCGAAACACAGACAGAGTCACAGAACCAGGCAGTGACAGAGACACAGACCGAGTCACAGGCACAGACAGAGACATAGAGATAAAAACAGACAGGCACCGACAGAGAGAGAGAGAATGACACAGGCAGAGACACAGACAGAGACACAGACACACATCGAGACCAAGCTGGGACACATACACAGACAGAGACAAATAAAGAGACTCCGACACAGTTACCGACACCGACACAGACGCAGACACAGACATGGACATAGACAGAGACACAGACACCGGCACAGACAGGAACACAGACAGAGACACAGGCAGAGGCAGAGAGACAGTCGCCAAAACAGACATAGGCATAGACAGAGACACAGACACAGCCAGAGACACAGCCAGAGCCACAGCCAGAGACAGAGACACAGACAGAGACACAGGCACAGGCAGCGACGCAGACAGAGGCACAGGCACAGTCTGAGCCACATACAGACACAGAGAATCTGACAGAAACACAGACAGAATCACAGACAGAGAGAGACACCCAGGCACAGGCAGAGACACAGACAGACAGAGAGAGACACCCAGGCACAGGCAGAGACACAGACAGAGCCAGAGATACGGACAGAGTAACAGACACTGACAGACACACAGACAGATACACAGGCACAGACAGAGACACAGACAAAGACAGACAGAGACAGAGGCACAAATAGAGACACAGAGCCACAGACAGAGACACAGACAGAGACACAGGTACAGGCAGAGACATAGACAGAGGCACAGGCACAGTCCGAGCCACAGACAGACACAGAGAACCCGACAGAAACACAGACAGAATCACAGACAGAGACTGACAGAGAGAGACACACAGGTACAGTCAGCGACACATAGAGATACACAGGCAGAGGCAAAGACAGAGGCAGGGACACAGACAGAGACCCGGACAGAGACAAAGACACAGACACAGACAGAAACACGGACAGCGACAAAGACACAAAAACAGTCAGAGACACAGACCGAGACACAGGTATAGACAGAGACACAGACAGAGACACAGACACAGACAGAGACACAGACAGAGACATAGACGGAGGCACAGGCACAGATAGAGACACAGACAGAACACAGGCAGATAATCTGATATAAACACAGGCATAATCACAGACAGAGAGGCAGACAGGGAGAGAGAGGCACAGATACAGGCAGAGACACAGACATATACAATGACACATAAAGAGACACAGACAGAGAAAGAGACAGAATCACAGACAGAGACACAAACACAGACAAAGTCAGAGACACGGACAGAAGCAAAGACACAGACACTGATACTGACACAGACACAGCCAGAGACACAGACACAGACAGAGTCACAGACAATGACATGACAGAGACAAAGAGAAAAAACTCCGACACAGACCCAGACACAGACAGAGACACAGACAGAGTCAAATACACAGACACAGACACAGACACTGACAGAGACAGACACAGATTAAGAGACAGTGAGCGACACAGTCAGAGACACAGACAGAGACACGGGCACAGAAAGAGACACTGGCACCGACACAGGCACAGACAGAGACACAGACAGAGACAGAGAATCTGACAGAAACACAAACAGAATCACAGACAGGGAGACAGACAGAGAGAGACACACAGATACAGGCAGAGACACAGACAGATACAGTGACACAGGCATAGACTGAAACATTGACACAGGCACAGACACAGATAGCGTTGGGACACAGACACAGACAGAAACACAGACAGAGACACAGACAGAGTAACAGACACAGACAGAGACACAGACAGATGCAAAGGCACAGACAGAGACACAGACACACAGACACAGACACAGGCACAGACAGAGACACAGCCAGAGACAGAGAATCTGACAGAAACACAAACAGAATCACAGACAGGGAGACAGACAGAGAGAGACACACAGATACAGGCAGAGACCCAGACAGATGCAGTGACACAGGCATAGACTGAAACAGTGACACAGGCACAGACACAGATAGCGTTGTGACAGAGACACAGACAGAAACACAGACAGAGACACAGACAGAGTAACAGACACAGACAGAGACACAGACAGATGCAAAGGCACAGACAGAGACACAGGCGCAGACAGACACAGACACAGGCACAGACAGAGACACAGCCAGAGACAGAGAATCTGACAGAAACACAGACAGAATCACAGACAGGGAGACAGACAGAGAGAGACACACAGATACAGGCAGAGACACAGACAGATACAGTGACACAGGCAGAGACATAATCAGAGACACAGGCACAGGCACTGACACAGATAGAGTTGGGACACAGACACAGACAGAAACACAGACAGAGACACAGACAGAGTAACAGACACAGACAGAGACACAGACAGATATCAAGGCACAGACAGAGACACAGGCACAGACAGACACAGACAGAGAAACAGACGGAGACACAGATAGAGACACACGCAGAGACACAGACAAAGGCAGAGACACAGACAGAACCGCTGACCGATTCAGAGACACAGAGAGACACACAGACAGAGACACAGTCTCATACAGAGACGCAGACTCAGGCACATACACAGGCAGAGACACAGATACAGACACCGACCCACACAGAGACATAGACGGAGGCACAGACACAGACAGAGACACAGACAGAGAATCTGATATAAACACAGAAATAATCACAGACAGAGAGACAGACAGGGAGAGAGACACAGATACAGGCAGAGACACAGATAGATACAATGACACAGACAGAGACACAGACAGAGAAAGAGACAAGAACCACAGACAGAGACACAAACACAGACACAGCCAAAGACAGAGACATGACAGAGACACAGAGAGAAACTCCGACACAGACCCAGACAGAGACAGAGGCACAGACAGAGTCAAAGACACAGACACAGACAGAGACACACTCAGAGACAGACACAGATTGAGAGACAGTGAGCGACACAGTCAGAGACACAGAAGAGACACAGGCACAGGCAGAGACACTGGCACAGACACAGGCACAGGCAGAGACACAGACAGAGACAGAGACACAGACACAGACACAGATATAGACAGAGACGCAGACACAGACAGAGAGACAGTCAGCGACACCGACATAGACACAGACAGAGACACAGGCAGAGACACTTATAGAAGCAGTGACACAGACAGAGACACAGGCACAGACAGAACACAGACACAGACCGAGACACAGGAAGAGACATAGACATGGACAGAGACACAGAGCGAGAAAGAGACAGAGGCACAAACACAGACAGAGACAGAGACACAGACAAAGACAGAGACACGGACACGGACAGAGAGAAAGACACATACACAGAAGAGACAGGGACACAGACAGAGACACAGGCACAGACATAGACACGGACAGAGACAAAGACACAGGCAGAGGCACAGACAATGGACACAGATAGAGACAGAAACGAAGACACAGACAGGGACACAGACATAGACCGATACCGAGACACAGAGAGAGACATTACACAGACAGAAACACAGACAGAGGCACAGGCACAGACACAGACACAAGCACAGGCAGAAACACGGACTGAGACACAGGCACAGTCAGAGCCACAGTCAGAGTAACAGACACAGACAGATATACAGGCACACACAGAGACACAGAAACACAGATAGAATCACAGACAGAGAGACAGACAGAGGGAGACACACAGGTACAGGCAGAGACACAGACGTAGATAGAGATAGAGACAGAGACAAAGACACAAATTGAGAGACAGTCAGGGACACAGTCAGCGACACAGACATAGACACAGGCACAGACACAGACACATGCACAGACAACGGCACAGACAGAGGCACAGACACAGATATAGACAGAGATGCAGACAGAGATACAGTCAGCGACACAGACATAGACACAGATAGAGACACAGTAAGAGACACAGAGGGAAACAGTGACACTGACAGAGACACAGACAGAGACAAAGACACAAATTGAGAGACAGCCAGCGAAACAGACATAGACACAGGCACATACAGAGACACAGACGTAGGCACAGACAACGGCACAGACAGAGACACAGACACAGATATAGACAGCTAGGCAGACAGAGAGACAGTCAGCGACACAGACATAGGCACAGACAGAGAAACAGGAAGAGACACAGACAGAGACACAGAGACACGGACAGACACAAAGACACGGACCCAGACACAGCCTAAGACACAGACAGAGACACAGAGAGAGACAGAGACAGAGACACAGACACAGACAAACTCAGCCCAACTCGCACTCACTGCTCGCCAGCTGCTGGTCCTCCTCCCTGCCGCCAGAGGCCGCTGTCCCCCTGCCGCCAGAGGCCGCTGTCCCCCCGCCGCCAGAGGCCGCTGTCCCTCCAAGGAAAGGGGAATGGGTGTTTCAGCACCGAGAGTGAAGCCGGAGTCTGGAGACAGAGGCGGGCTTGTCAAATGAGGAACGGATGAGGACTCTGGGGCGTATGGCAGTAATAATGCTTCAGACAATGGAGGCTTCACTCAGAGCTGTCCGTGCGCATGTGCGGGAGGGTCACTATCCCAGCAGGCAGTGCGCGGGCCACCCACTGACTGACATCGTCTCCCCTGGCAACACAAGATGGCCACCTGGAGTCTCCCCAGGGAACACAAGATGACCACCTGGAGTCTCCCCTGGCAGCACAAGATGGTCACCTGGAGTCTCCGCTGGCAACACAAGATGACCACCTTGAGTCTCCCCTGGCAAGACAAGATGGCCACCTGGAGTCTCCCATGGCAACACAAGATGGCCGCAGGGAGTCTCCCCTGGCAACACAAGATGACCACCTGGAGTCTCCCCTGGAAACACAATTTGGCTGCCGGAGGTCCTACTGGCAACAGATGACCGCCGCCGGCACGCAGGGCATGCTGGGCTGGGTGTCGCACAGGCGCAGTGGCGGCTTCTGATGCCCATTGGCCCCATTGGGGGGTCGTCGGGATTGTTGTGTCTCAATAGACACCGCAGCACTGCCCCTCCCCCACTACGGATATCCCCTCCCCAATATCACCACCTTCCCGATATCACCGACTCCCCGATATCACCCCCTCCCCGATATCACCCCCTCCGCGATATCACCCCCTCCCCGATATCACCCCCTCCCCGATATCACCCCCTCCCCGATATCACACCCTCCCCGATATCACCCTCTCCCGATATCACCCCCTCCCCGATATCACCCTCTCCCCGATATCACCCCCTCCCCGATATCACCCCTCCCGATATCACTCCCTCCCCGATATCACCCCCTCCCCGATATCACCCCCTCCCCGATATCACCCACTCCCCGATATCACACCCTCCCCGATATCATTCCCTCCCCGATCTCACTCCCACCCCAGCATCACCCCTACCCCGAACTCACTCCCACCCCGATAATACCCCTTCCCCGGTATCACACCCTCCCCGATAGTACCCTCTCCTCGATATCACCCTTCCCGATATCACCTCCTCCTGGATATCACCCCCTCCCCGATATCACCCCTTCCCGATATCACCCCCACCCCGATATCACCCACTCCCCGATATCACCCCTTCCCCGTTATCACCCCCTCCCCGATATCACCCCCTCCCCGAAATCACCCCCACCCCGATATCACCCCCTCCCCGATATCGCCACCTCCCGGATATCACCCTCACCCTGATATCACCCCTTCCCCGATATCACCCCCACCCCGATATCACCCCCCCCCCCCGATATCACCCCCTCTGCAATATCACCCCCTCCCCGATATCGCTACCTCCCGGATATCACCCTCAAATTGATATCACCCCCTCCCCGATTTCACCCCATCCCCGACATCACCCCCTCCTCGATATCACCCCCTCCCCGATATCACCCCCTCACGACATCACCCCCTCCCGATATCCCCCTCCCTGATATCACCCCCACCCCGATATTACCCCCTTCATATCACCCCCCCCCCCCCACAAACATCATTCCCAGTCGGATATTCGCCTCTCTGATATTGTTACCTCGGAGTTAGGGGGTCACTGGGTTAATGGGATGGGACAGAGATGTGGGCTTAGGTGAGACGCTCTTTCCAAGGGCTGGTGCAGACATGATGGACCAAATGGCCTCCTTCTGCACTGCTGATGCTATGATTCTACCTATGATCCCACCAAATCCAGTCCCCACCCCCCCAAACCACCCACTCCAGGTCACGCCCCCGCCCAGGTCAGCCCCTCGATATCATCAAATCCACCCCCCCCCCCCGGCAGATGTCACTTCTCTGGGATATCAACTCCGCCCCTCCCCCGGATATCACCGCCGCCGGCCAAATGTCACCCGTCCCAACCAGATATCACCCCCGCCCGCCGAATGTTACCCCACCAAACCGAATGTCACAACCCCTAAATATCAACCCCGCCCTCCCCCCCCCCCCCCCCCCCCCCCGTATATCAGTCCCAGATATAACGACCCTCGATATTAGCCTCCGGATATTACCCACAACCTCCGGACGTCCCCAGGCAGGTATCATCCCGCCCGATGACAACCCCAAACCCCCGAACTAGCCCACCAGGGGCTGGATTAGCACAGTGCGCTAAATAGCCGCCTTGCAAAGCAGAAGAATGCCAGCAGCGCGGGTTCACTTCCAGTGCCCGTCTCCACAAACAAGCGCCGTAATATGGCAACTCGGGGCTTTTCACAGTGACTTCAGTGAAGTATACTTGTGACAGTAATCGATTATTAATTTTAATATGTCATCCCCCCTTCCGATATGAACCCAGCCTGTAATTCATGCCCCCCCCCAAACATCACCGCAGAACTGATATCTACCCACCACCCCGATATCACCCAACACCTGGTATCAACCAACCCCAGATATCACCCAACCCCAGAAACCACCCAACCCCAGAGATCACCCAATCCCGGATATCACCCAACCCCAGAGATCACCCAAACCCAAATATCACCCAACCCCAGAGATCACCCAACCCCAGAAACCACCCAACCCCAGATATCACCCAAACCCAAATATCACCCAACCCCAGAGTTCACTGAACCCTACATATCACCCAACCAAAGATATCAACCCCCCTTCCGATATGAACCCAGCCTGTAATTCATGCCCCCCCCAAACATCACCGCAGAACTGATATCTACCCACCACCCCGATATCACCCAACACCTGGTATCAACCAACCCCAGATATCACCCAACCCCAGAAACCACCCAACCCCAGAGATCACCCAATCCCGGATATCACCCAACCCCAGAGATCACCCAAACCCAAATATCACCCAACCCCAGAGATCACCCAACCCCAGAAACCACCCAACCCCAGATATCACCCAAACCCAAATATCACCCAACCCCAGAGTTCACTGAACCCTACATATCACCCAACCAAAGATATCAACCAACCCCAAATATCACCCAACCCCAGATATCACCCAACCCCAGAGATCACCCAAACCCAGATATCACCCAACCCCAGAAAGGGCTGAGTGGGCTGCGGGATTTGGAGACAACATCAGTCACTGCAACATGTCGCTTTTCAAATGTCCTTTTATTGAGATTGTCCTGAGGGCCAACACTATTTCTACTGTTTGGATTCAGTATAAAAGTGAAGAGCTAATTCTTCATCGTCCAAGAGTTAAAGTAACTAACTATTAATCATTACACCTAATAACCAAAGCGAATATGAAAGAACTATCTGTTAAAATGGCTCAGAATATTTGAATCAGTGATTGCCAGTTTCCCAACATTAAATGTCTTTAAACTGGTGACATTTTGACGGATCTGGTGCTTTTTATTTGAATTATTTATTTATTTTCTGTGGAAGATTAATCGTCTGTTAACATAGTTCGTCCCAATAATCAGAGTGAACTTGAATTGATTGTTTGGTCCAATAAATAATTATCACATTCATTCATTGCGAGGTTGAATTAAATCAGTGAACAGCTCATTATGTCAATGTCCAACAAACATTACACAACTAATTATTATTTGTGCAACATTGAGAGAAAATAACAAATTCGTTTTCAGTCCATTAAACACAGCAAATAACTAAAAACATGTCATTGCATCTTTCACTGATTGTGAAAGGATTGTTCATTGCAATAATCACAGGCGGTTTCTAATTATTGTTCAGACCATAATCAAATGAAGATTGTTATTCAGTGGAATAGAATCTGTAATTCCTGACCACACAACAATAATAACATCAATTAAAAATGCATTTGTTCAGCTCACAATCCCAATCAATGGGATTTTCCCTCGGCAGCATCCTCCAATTCCGCCGGCAGCGCACCCATGTCGGCGAGTTTCTCGATGGCGTGGGGTGGTCACAATGGGAAACCTCATTGACTGGCTGCGGGAACGGAGAATCCCGTTGTGGAGGATGATTCGCAGCGCCGGATAACGGGGCTGGCGGGACGGAGAACCGAGTACAGGACGTTAAACCGATGGTCATTTTCCAAGAGAATTATCATGGCAAGATACTGATTAATCCATTGATCACTAACGGAATGAATAAATCTTTTCACTTCCCACAATAATATGTATTGGGAAATATTTTCCATGTCTATGATACCAGCAATTATATCTCAGGATTTAATTCCATTAATCATAGTTGTGCCATGACTGAATAGTGTGAGAATTCTCTCTGCCTGTTTCCACCAAAGAAAACTGAGCAAATCGGGCAGCACGATAGCATAGTGGTGCCGCTATGACGTCACAGCGCCAGGATCCCAGGTTCGATTCCCGCTTGGGTCACTGTCTGTGCGGAGTCTGCACGTTATCCCCGTGTCTGCGTGGGTTTCCTCCGGGTGCTCTGATTGTCTCCCACAGTCTAAAGATGTGCAGGTTAGGTGGATTGGCCACGCTAAATTGCTCTTAGGTTAGTTGGGGTTACTGGGTTATGGGGATAGGGTGGAGGTGTGGGCTTGGGTAGGGTGGTCTTTCCAAGAGCCGGTGCAGACTCGATGGGCCGAATTGCCGCCTTCTGCACTATAAATTCTATGATCTATGAAATCCAATGTTGAAGGCAGGATGACATCATGTTTGCACAACATTGATTGAAAGCATCACATTCGTTTTCAGTCCATTGAACACAGTAAATAACGAAAAACATTTAATTGCAACATTGAATGTGATTATTGAAGGATTGATTCTTCCAGTAATCACAGGCGTAAAGAAATATTGTTGGACAATATTGATAATAAGATTGTTCGTTCAAATAGAGTCAGTAATTCCTGACCTCACTATAATAACACAATAAATTGAACATGCACATTTCTGCTCACAATTAACTAAACTGTGATTATCTCTCTATGGAATCATCATGCCGGGAACATGATTATTTTCAGTCCAATGATTACTGAATATATCTAGAAATCTTTATACTTTTCACAATAATATGCATTTGGAAATGTCTATGAGTATCAGAAATTATCTTTCAGTTTTTAATTCTTTGAATTACTAGAAATATCGCTGCTATGTGGTGGAATACAATGTGATCTCTCTGCCTGTTTCTACTGAAGACGTCTCAGCAATTTAAATAATGGAATCCGGGAAGTAATGGGCTCAAAAACAATTATATATTGTATCACATATTTATTTAAATTATTGAGGCTACCTGACTGCTGGAACTGGATAACTACAAACTCCCGCTGGTGTTGTTGGGGAGACTGGTCCTTTTGGTTCCCTTCTGTATCCTCTAGTGTTTCTCCTCGGGAAGATACTGACTGTTTCACAATAAGAGAGTCATCAACCATTGTTTCCATTCATTATTCATCAATTAGAGTCTGTTTCCCGGGTTTAATGGACTGATCAATGCCGGGGTCTAATGTGATGGTTAAGATTAGAGCTGGCGGATTGTAGGAGAATCAAACCCTGCCATGGCCTTGGTGATTTATTTCTCAGTATTACACAGCAGATCCACAGCTCTCCGTGATACCGACACTCTCCCAATTATTGAGGATTCCTGATTTGAAGGCCGGCACCGGAGCACAGAGGCGTGAACCTGTTGCTTCACAGCACCAGGGTCCCAGGTTCGATTCCCAGCTTGGGTCACTATCTGTGCAGAGTCTGCACGTTCTCCTCGTGTCTGCGTGGATTTCCTCCGGGTGCTCTGAGGATTACTCTCAGGATTGCTCCCAGTGCCACGTAACAGTGAGGCCAGAAATAAGATGATAGTCCAGCTAAACACGTGGCTAAACTGGTGGTGCAGAAGGGAGGGTTTCAGATTTCTGGGCCATTTGGGCGATATTCCGGGAAAGGTGGGACCTGGACAAAAAGGGCGGGTCGATTCTAAACTGGAGGGGCATCACTATCCTCGCTGGGAGTTTTGTTAGTATCACCCGCGAGAATTTAAACTAATATGAAAGGGGGTGGGAACCAGAGCGGTAGCTCAGCAGGTGTAATAACTGAAGGGGAAATGGAGAACACAAATACCTGAACAACATCACCCTCAGGCAGAGCAAACAAGGTGACAAGTGTGAGAAGGGAGGTGCTCAATGCAGGATTGAGGGTGGTGGACCTAAATGTGCGCAGTATAGGTAACAAGGTAAATTTGCATGTTGTTCACAGAGCTATTGGCTGGGAGGATGTGGTGGGAATCACAGAGACGTGGCTGCAAGGTGATCAGAGCTGGGATCAAAATATGCAAGTGTTCTATCGAAAGGACAGGTAGATCGGCAAAGGGGGCGTGGTTGCATTGTCAGTAAGAACAAAGAACAAAGAAATGTACAGCACAGGAACAGGCCCTTCGGCCCTCCAAGCCCGTGCCGACCATACTGCCCGACTGAACTACAATCTTCTACACTTCCTGGGTCCGTATCCTTCTATTCCCATCCTATTCATATATTTGTCATGATGCCCCTTACATGTCCCTGCTTCCACTACCTCCTCCGGTAGCGAGTTCCAGGTACCCACTACCCTCTGCGTAAAAAACTTGCCTCGTACATCTACTCTAAACCTTGCCCCTCTCACCTTAAACCTATGCCCCCTAGTAATTGAGCCCTCTACTCTGGGGAAAAGCATCTGACTATCCACTCTGTCTATGCCCCTCATAATTTTGTATACCTCTATCAGGTCGCCCCTCAACCTCCTTCGTTCCAGTGAAAACAAACCGAGTTTATTCAATCGCTCCTCATAGCTTATGCCCTCCATACCAGGCAACATTCTGATAAATCTCTTCTGCACCCTCTCTAAAGCCTCCACATCCTTCTGGTAGTGTGGCGACCAGAATTGAACACTATACTCCAAGTGTGGCCTAACTAAGGTTCTATACAGCTGCAACATGACTTGCCAATTCTTATACTCAATGCCCCGGCCAATGAAGGCAAGCATGCCGTATGCCTTCTTGACTACCTTCTCCACCTGTGTTGCCCCTTTCAATGACCTGTGGACCTGTACTCCTAGATCTCTTTGACTTTCAATACTCTTGAGGGTTCTATCATTCACTGTATATTCCCTACCTGCATTAGACCTGGTGTTAAATCGATAGCAAGGAGTGGTATAGTATCAGAAGGCATAGATTATCTGTGGACAGAGTTGAGGAATGGAGGAGATAAAACGACCTTGATGGGAGTTATTTGCAGGACCCCGAGCAGTAAATAAATCAGGAGATAGAAAAGGCCTGTAAAAAAGGCAACATTTCAATAACCATGGGGGCTTCAATATGCTGGTGGACTGGGATAATCAGGTTGGTCGTGGATCCCAAGAAAAGGAATTTGTGGAAAGTCTAAGAGATTTTTTTGGGAGCAGCTTGTGACAGAGCTGACTGGGGAACAGGCATTTCTGGATTTGGTGATGTGTAGTGAGGCAGACTTGATTAGGGAACTAAAGGTGAAGGAACCCTGAGGGGGCAGTGACCACAATATGCTACAATTTGCCGTGCAGTTTGAGAGGGAGAAGCTGCAATCAGACATAACAGTATTACAATTAAATAGGGGTAACTACAAAGACATGAGGGAGGAGATGCCCAGAGTTGATTGGAAAAGGAGCCGAGCAGGGAACACAGTGGACCAGCAATGGCAGGAGTTTTGGGGGGTTATTCGGGAGGAACAACAGAATGTCATCCCATGAAGGAGGAAACATGCTAAGGGGAGGCCAAGGAATCCATGCCTCACGAGGGAAGTCAAGGACAGCAGTAAAGCAAAATAAAAAACATACAATGTGGCGCGAAATAGTGGGATTCCAGACAATTGGGGAGCCTTTAATAGCGAGCAGAGGAAAACTGAAAAAGCAATAAAGAAGGAAGAGTTGAAATATGAGTGCAAGCTCGTTAGTAATGTAAAAGACGATAGGAAGATGTTCTTTTCAATATATAAAAGGTAAGAGAGAGACAAGAAAAAGACATTGGGCCAGTCGAAAATGTGACTGGAGAAGTAATAATAGGTAACAAAGAAATGGCAGGGGAACTGTCTAGTTACTTTGCATCAGTCTTCACGGTGGAAGTCACCAGTGGGATGCCAGAGCTCCAGGGGAGCCAGGGGGCAGAGGGGAGTGCCGTGGCCATCACTAAGGAGAAGGTTCTGTGGAAACTGAAAGGTCTGAAGGTGGATGAATGACCTGGACGGATGGACGACATCCCAGGGTTCTAAAAGAGATAGCTGAGGAGATTGTGGAGGCAGTGGCGGGAATCCTTCAGGAATCACTGAAGGCAGAAAGGGTCCCAGAGGACTGGAAAGTGGCTAATGTAGCACCGCTGTTAAAGAAGGGAGGGAGGCAGAAGACGGGAAATTATCGGCCGGTTAGCCTGACTTAGGTCATTGGTATGATGATTTTAGATCCATTATTAAGGATGAGATTGCGGAGTACTTGGAAGAGCATGGTAAAATAGGACTGAGCCAGCACGGCTTCGTCAAGGGGAGGTCATGTCTGACAAATCTGTTAGAGTTCTTTGAGGAAGTAACAAGGAAGTTAGACAAGGGAGAATCAGTGGACGTGATTCATTTAGATCTCCAGAGGGCCTTTAACATAGTGCCGCATTACAGTCTGTAAAGTTGGTTCAGAGGCCATGGTGTTCAGGGTAAGATCCTGGGATGGAAAAATAATTAGCTGACTGGCAGAGGCAGAGAGTGGCAAGAAGGGGCCTTTTTCAGGATGGCAGCCGGTGTCTAATCGCGTGCCTCTGGAGTCTGTGCTGGGACCGCAACTTTCCACAATATACATTAATGATCTGGAAGAAGGAACCGAAGGCACTGTTGCAGAGTTTGCAGATGATACAAAGATCTGTCGAGGGACAGGTAGTATTGAGGAAGCGAGGGGGGCTGCAGAAGGACTTCGAGGCTCGGAGATTGTGCAAAGAAGTGGCAGATGGAATACAATGTGGAAAAGTGTGAGCTTATGCACTTTGGAAGGAGGAATAGAGGCGATGGCTGTTTTCCAAATGTGGAAATGCTTCGGAAATCAGAAGCACAAAGGGACTCAAGGAACAGGTACTACGTGTCCTTGATATGTATGTCCCTGTCAGGCAGGGAAGAGGTGGTCGAGTGAGGGAACCATGGTTGACAAGAGAGGTTGACTGTCTTGTTAAGAGGAAAAAAGAGACTTATGTAAGGCTGAGGAAACAAGGTCCAGACAGGGCATTGGAGGGATACAAGATAGCCAGGAGGGAACTGAAGAAAGGGATTAGGAGAGCTAAGAGAGGGCATGAACAATCTTTGGCGGGTAGGATCAAGGAAAACCCCAAGGCCTTTTACACATATGTGAGAAATATGAGAATGACTAGAGCGAGGGTAGGTCCGATCAAGGACAATAGCGGGAGATTGTGTATTGAGTCTGAAGAGAGAGGAGAGGTCTTGAACGAGTACTTTTCTTCTGTATTTGCAAATGAGAGGGGCGATATTGTTGGAGAGGACAGTGTGAAACAGACTGGTAAGCTCGAGGAAATACTTGTTAGGAAGGAAGATGTGTTGGGCATATTGAAAAACTTGAGGATAGACAAGTCCCCCGGGCCTGACAGGATATATCCAAGGATTCTATGGGAAGCAAGAGATGAAATTGCAGAGCGTTGGCAATGCTCTTTTCGTCCTCACTGTCAACAGGGGTGGTACCAGGGGATTGGAGAGTGGCGAATGTCGTGCCCATGTTCAAAAAAGGGACTAGGGATAACCCTGGGAATTACAGGCCAGTTAGTCTTACTTCGGTGGTAGGCAACGTAATGGAAAGGGTACTGAAGGATAGGATTTCTGAGCATCTGGAAAGACACTGCTTGATTAGGGATAGTCAGCACGGATTTGTGAGGGGTAGGTCTTGCCTGACAAAACTTATTGAATTCTTTGAGGAGGTGACCAAGCATGTGGATGAAGGTAAAGCAGTGGATGTAGTATACATGGATTTTAGTAAGGCATTTGATAAGGTTTCCCATGGTAGGCTTCTGCAGAAAGTAAGGAGGCATGGGATAGTGGGAAATTTGGCCAGTTGGATAACGAACTGGCTAACCGATAGAAGTCAGAGAGTGGTGGTGGATGGCAAATATTCAGCCTGGATCCCAGTTACCAGTGGGGTACCGCAGGGATCAGTTCTGGGTCCTCTGCTGTTTGTGATTTGCATTAATGACTTGGATGAGGGAGTTGAAGGGTGGGTCGGTAAATTTGCAGACGATACGAAGATTGGTGGAGTTGTGGATAGTGAGGACTGCTGTTGTCGGCTGCAAAGAGACATAGATAGGATGCAGAGCTGGGCTGAGAAGTGGCAGATGGAGTTTAACCCTGAAAAGTGTGAGGTTGTCCATTTTGGAACGACAAATATGAATGCGGAATACAGGGTTAACGGTAGAGTTCTTGGCAATGTAGAAGAGCAGAGAGCTCTTGGGGTCTATGTTCATAGATCTTTGAAAGCTGCCACTCAAGTGGATAGAGCTGTGAAGAAGGCCTATGGTGTGCTCGCGTTCATGAACAGAGGGATTGAATTTAAGAGTCGTGAGGTGATGATGCAGCTGTACAAAACTTTGGTAAGGCCACATTTGGAGTACTGTGTGCAGTTCTGGTCACCTCATTTTAGGAAGGATGTGGAAGCTTTGGAAAAGGTGCAAAGAAGATTTACCAGGATGTTACCTGGAATGGAGAATAGATCTTACGAGGAAAGGTTGAGTGCTAGGCATCTTTTCATCAGAACGGAGAAGGATGAGGGGCGACTTGATGGAGATTTATAAGATGATCAGGGGAATAGATAGAATAGACAGTCAGAGACTTTTTCCCCGGGTGGAACAAATCATTACAAGGGGACATAAATTTAAGGTGAAAGGTGGAAGATATAGGAGGGATATCAGAGGTAGGTTATTTACCCAGAGAGTAGTGGGGGCATGGAATGCACTGCCTGTGGAAGTAGTTGAGTGGGAAACATTAGGGACCTTCAAGCAGCTATTGGAAAGGCACATGGATTACGGTAAAATTATAGAGTGTAGATTTATTTGTTCTTCAGGGCAGCACGGTAGCATTGTGGATAGCACAATTGATTCACAGCTGCAGGGTCCCAGGTTCGATTCCGGCTTGGGTCGCTGTCTGTGCGGAGTCTGTGCGTCCTCAACGTTTCTGCGTGGGTTTCCTCCGGGTGCTCCGGTTTCCTCCCACAGTCCAAAGATGTGCAGGGTAGGTGGATTGGCCAATGATAAATTGGCCTTAGTGTCCAAAATTGCCCTTGGTGTTGGGTGGAGGTGTTGAGTTTGGGTAGGATGCTATTTCCAAGAGCCGGTGCAGACTCAGGGGGCCGAATGGCCTCCTTCTGCACTGTAAATTCAATGATAATCTATGATTAATCTAGGACAAAGGTTCGGCACAACATCGTGGGCCGAAGGGCCTGTTCTGTGCCGTATTTTCTATGTTTTCTATGACTGGGGAGGCCTTGCTCACGATTCTCTTAAGGTTAACGTGCAGGTTCAGTCGGCAGTTAGGAAGGCAATTGCAATGTTAGCATTCAACTCGGGAGGTCTAGAATACAAGACCAAGGATGCACTTCTGAGGCTGTATAAGGCTCTGCTTTGACCCCATTTGAAGTATTGCGAGCGGCTTTGGCCCCGTATCTGAAGAAGGATATGCCTCCCTTGGAAAGTGTCCAGAGGAGGTTCACAAGAATAATCCCTGGAATGAAGAGCTTGTCGTATGAGGAACGGTTGAGGACAATGGGACTGTACTCGTTAGAATTTAGAAGGATGAGGGGGAATCGTGTTGAAACTTACAGGAGTCCTGGATCGAGGGGATGTGGAGAGGGTGTTTCAACTTGTATGAAAAAATAGAACCCGAGGACACCATCTCAGATTAACGGGACGATGCTTTGAAACAGAGATGTGGAGGAATTTCTTCAGCCAGAGAGTGGTGAATCTGTGGAACTATTTGCTCCCGAAGGCTGTGGAGACCAAATCACTGAGTGTCTTTCACACAGAGATAGATAGTTTCTTGGTTAATAAGGAGATCAGGAGTTTTGGGGAGAAGGTGAGAAGGTCGAAGAATGAGGATGAGAAACATATCAGCCATGATTGACTGGCGGAGCAGGCTCGCTCGGCCTAGTGACCAAGTTCAGCTCCTGTGTCTTATGGTCTTATGGCCGTAAATGTCCATCTCGGTTTGAAATGTGGCTTTGGGTGTCTGCCGCCATTATTCTTACAGAAAATGAGGTAATGAAAGGCTGTGAGGAACAAGCGGGAAATGAGATTGCGGCAGAAGCTGAGCAGTGATTAAATTGAATGGTGGAGGAGGTGTGAGTGACCGTGTCGTCTCCCCATGTTGCCATTTGTTATCAGTTCCGGCTCTGCAATACTCGCTGATGAATGTAGCTGCATGATCATATATTTCAGTTACATCTTTCCAACAGATAGTTATATTGTTCATGGAAACAGTTCATTTACATCCAGATTATCCAAAACTTATATCATCTCAAATGTTTGGAACGAATCTCACATCATCGTCTTTTATTCCCAATAACCCAGCCCCAGCCTATCCAATCATCCCGAAGGGAAAACTGCTTCTAAACGATTCACACAGCGAGTGATTCTGATCTGGCCTGCACGGCCTGGGACACTGGTGCCGGCAGATACAACAATGGTTTCACAGGGAATGGTAGGAGTGACAGAAATCAAATGTATGTCTCCAGGGAAAGGGCGCACCAGTCGGATTGAATCATCTGCTCATCTACAGAGCCGCTGAGGTCAAACGGAATGAAATGAAATTGAATGAAAATCGCTTCTTGTTACAAGTAGGCTTCAAATGAAGATATTGTGAAAAGCCCCTAGTCGCCACATTCCGGCGCCTGTTCAGGGAGGCTAGTACGGGAATTGAACTGTGCTGCTGGCCTGCCTTGGTCTGCTTTAAAAGCCAGCGATTTATCCCAGTGTGCTAAACTAGCCCCAGGAATGAATGTCCTTCGGGAATTCACGCACTTTATCGGCTTGGATGTGGTCTGGCTGTGAGATGATGCGGACCAACACCTGCAGGTTTAGTCCAAATTCCCCAGCACCGCGAGTATTCTCACTGTAATCCTTTCTATTCACCGTGTCCATGTATGATCTCAGCGTCCGCTTTAGCTCACTGCTTACTTCACAGCATCAACGTCATTGTAAGTTCCAATCTGTCTGACCCTGGGCGCTGTCTGTGCTGTTAATATTGAAAAAATCTGTGTTGCTCCCAATAAAAGCAGACGCACATTTAATAATTAGAGGGAGGTCTATCTTTTTTCAGGTTGCTTTACAATTATTTTTAAAAGCGGCTGTGCCACGTGTTTGCTTTCTGGCCTCTCACTGGGGAAAGACAAGTTCTATTCCAGCTCTGCACAATAACTGACCTATCACACTGTCAGTTATTCACAACTTAAATGGGGCAATACTGCATGAAGGACATTTACTTTATCCAGGATCTGAGTTTATAATTTAGGAACAAGTTTGTTTAATCAGCAAATGTATTAATCGGGATTGTGTTTCCCACATGATACCCAGTTCCCCATATCTCCAAGAATTCCCTCACACTCTATCTCTCTCTTGCACTCTCTCCCTCTCTCACACTCTCTCTCTCAACGTCCCTCTCTCTCACACTCTCTCCCTCCATGCCTCCCTCCCTCCATGCCTCCCTCCCTTTCACACAACTCACTAACTGACACTTTCTCTCCCACTCTTTTCCTGTCTCACACATTCTCTCACTCTTTCCATCTCTCACACTTTCTCTTACACTTTTTTCCTCTCTCATACTTTCTCTCACATTCTTTCCCTCTCTCACACTTTCTCTCACACTCTTTCCCTCCCTCACACTTTCTCTCACTCTCTCTCACACTTTTTCCCTCCCTCACACTTTGTCTCCCTCTCTTTCCCTCTCTCACACTTTCTCTCACGCTCTTTCCCTCTCTCACACTTTCTCTCACAATCTTTCCCTCTCCCACTCCCTCAGTCACTCAGTCGCTCTCTCCAGTACTTATGTCTGAGATTATGTTCGTATTTTATACACCATCCTTCTCACACAATCTGTCTCCCTCGCCCACAAACGCTCGCCCTCCACTCTCTGCTTCCCTTTCTCTCAGACAACCTACCTCCTTCTCTCGTTTTATTCTTTATTTCTACACCCTCTTTCGCTCCCATTCAATCTCCACCCACCCTCTTTCTCTCTCAGCCTGTCTTCTATCAGCACATCTCACAGACCAGTTCTCTCTTCCTCCACATCTCACCCCGCCCCTCCTCTCTCCCAGGTGAAGTGTGTGTATCAGACGGATGGCCGGTATCAGTTAGAGAAGGGGTATTTGTTTTTCACAGCTGAATATTTTTTAATGCTGCTCTCTGAGGTGATGGTTTTGTTGCTGCTGCAGTCTCTAAGTTTTCTGAGGTTACAATGATTCTGAATTAATTCTTAGTTTGAGGTGCTGAATCAGATTTAGATATGGGATCACATTCTTTGCGCTTTAAATTGTTCCAGATTTTGGAGACATTGAAATTTGCTACTTATGCTCAAACAGAAACTACTGAAATTACGCAAAGGAATGGTCACAGTTACAGAGGCAGCTACACCCCTGAGTGCAGTGGGCCCACACAGAGAAACACACTGACAATTGGAACTGAATCACTGAATGGTCACAGTTACAGAGGCAGCTACACCCCAGAGTGCAGTGGACCCACCCAGAGAAACACACTGACAATTGGAACTGAATCACTGAATGGTCACAGTTACAGAGGCAGCTACATCCCAGAGTGCAGTGGACCCACCCAGAGCAACACACTGACAACTGGAACTGAATCACTGAATGGTCACAGTTACAGAGGCAGCTACATCCCAGAGTGCAGTGGACCCACCCAGAGCAACACACTGACAACTGGAACTGAATCACTGAATGGTCACAGTTTCAGAGGCAGCTACACCCCAGAGTGCAGTGGACCCACCCAGAGAAACACACTGACAATTGGAACTGAATCACTGAATGGTCACAGTTACAGAGGCAGCTACACCCCAGAGTGCAGTGGACCCACCCAGAGAAACACACTGACAATTGAAACTGAATTACTGAATGGTCACAGTTACAGAGGCAGCTACATCCCAGAGTGCAGTGGACCCACACAGAGCAACAGACTGACAACTGGAACTGAATCACTGCATGGTCACAGTTTCAGAGGCAGCTACACCCCAGAGTGCAATTGAACCACACAGAGAAACACACTGACAATTGGAACTGAATCACTGAATGGTCACATTTACAGTGCCAGCCACACCCCAAAGTGCAGTAGGACCACCCAGAGAAACACACTGACAATTGGAACTGAATCACTGAATGGTCACAGTTACAGAGGCAGCTACACCCCAGAGTGCAGTGGAACCACCCAGAGAAACACACTGACAATTGGAACTGAATCACTGAATGGTCACAGTGGAGTGCGGGATATCACTGAAACAATCTGAGATGTAGAGATGGGACTGATGGTATCTGAGTGGACAGCATCCTTTCTGTTAATGTTAGCTGAACAATGTGATCAACACAGTCCAGTGTTTGCAAAGAGATCACTCACTCACAAAAATAATATTTGCTTTCACTGAACACAATATCGTAATCTGTTTGTTCACATCTTGAAAAATAAGTTAAACGATGTCACAACCTCAATATCCCTGAGGTGGTTCCACAGGGCATTAATTAAAAGATTATGGAATATATATCCTCAGAGTTTCAGACAGAGAGATTGCCAATCGCAGGAAGGGACACATTTTTTCACAGTGAAAATGCTTGTCCCAGTTGAGACTGCTGAGAAAATATTCCACCCAATCCTTGCTATTGTTGGTGTTCCTGGTAAGTGACTGTCACCATTGAAGTTGTGTAAATCTGTGCGTTAGCGGCTCTCTGATTTTAAACTGGGACTGGAAATATTTAACGCTGATCTCGTGATCACTGTCACACAGACACCTGGTCAACGATATAATTTACTTAATTCAAATCTCGTTAATAATGTCTATGGTTTGAATCCATTTCATCAACTAACAATAAACTTGTTTGTAACTCATGGGATCTATGTTCAATAAAGTTATTATGTTGAATGGAATCTTGTATAATGTTAGATTGGATCTCAGTGAAGGCAATCTCTCTGAAGGAAGGTTTAGTGGGAATCAGAATGAAATCCCTCTGAGGGTGGATCACTGATCAGATTGAAATATCTGACAGCAGTGAACAAGGATTACTGGATGTATCTGTCAGTGTAGAATTGTACTGAATGTGGGTCTCTCACCAGACTGGAAGATCTGATCCAATTATCTATCTATTACTGGGACGACCTGTCCGTGTGGAATTGTATTGTGTGTGGGTCAGTAACTGGACTGAAATTAGTTGGTTCTGTTTTGAAATGATGTATTCTATTGGGGAGTGGTCGCTCCATTCTGTGGAGTTCTCTCTGTGTGTTTTAACTTTGGAATAGACTGAAAACAGGACGAGTTTGGCTGTGTTTTGAAGATGTTTGATATTTATTGTATGAAGTGAATGTCTCTATCTCTGTTTTCTATTGACCGACTCCAACAGGAACAGATATCACCCACACTCTAATATTTCATAAAACCCACAAAAGTGCAGTATTCCAATAGGTTTTGTGATATTTTCTCATTTCTATTCATCCTGAAATGAGCTCACATGTTTGATCAATTTTTATGGGTGTTTATAAACTGTGTTTTTGCTTCACACGATTTGTGAATCTATTCACCTGAACCCAGAAACCCCTCCAGTCCATTCATACACTTGTTTTCCAAGGAGTGATTGGGGGACTTCTTGTTCTGAACAAAATGCAGCAGCGGACACTGATCTGTCGGAACATTTATCTCCCATTGAAATACCCACTTTGCAAATTCATAATTAATGACGATGTGTGCCTGTAATTAGTTGTATCCTTCCTCTGTATTCACTATCACTTCCAATTTGATTCTGTCTGTAAATTGTATAATTATCATTCTGCTTCCCGATCCCATACTGTTGATGGGAATGGTGAAGGATAGTGATCCCAGTGCTGATCCTTGTGGAACACCACTTCCCGCATTCCACCAATCAGCCTAAATCCCTTTAACTCCTCTCCCTGTTTTCTGTGTGTGTCGCCAGCATGTGTCCATTCTGCTGCTGTGTCCCCTAACTCCACTGGCTCTGAGATTACCCATCAGTCTGTTATGTCGGATCTTACTGACGGCCTTGAGAAAATCAAATTGTTTAACATCTATCATACTACTCAGGTCTATTATTTCTGATAGTTATTGAAATAATTGGATGAAATGTGTCAGGAATAATGTTGACTTTGGAATATGTGCCGACTATTTAGTATACTCTGTGTTACTGGATGTCTTTAACTCATGCTTCTAATTCCATTTTTCCAACTGTTGACATTGTGACTGGAAGATTTGATTATATTCTGTTCTAAACTCAAGAATAACAGAGACCGACGTCTGCTTTTCAATTCTTTGGTAATTATTCTGATGGTGATCAGTGAATAGATAATATTGTCTCTGCTGTTTCTCACTGTCTATTTTATGAATATTTGTTGTTGAAATCCATCCGCCTCCATTAATCTCCCTCTACCTGGACCCCACCCTCTGGCCTCCTATCAGCTCTTGATCTTCTCATTGAGATCTGTCAGTGCAACATCGACCGTCTCAATTTCCCTGTGCCTCTCACCAACTCTATCCTGACTCACTCTAAACTTGCTCCAATCCTCTCTCGAATATCCAACCCTGACCTGGTGATCTAAGCTGCTCACAAGGGTGGTGCCATTATTGTTTGGTGTCCTGACATCTTCCTCTCAGAGTCTGACCGTCAGCTCTCAGGCCCATCCTGCTACCTCCCCCTGAACCAGCAGCACACCACCAAATATCATGATATTGTTTCCAGGACTTTCACTGACCTCATCGACTCTGGATATCTTCTGTTCACAGACTCGGATATCATAGTCCTACAACCCCACACATCCTGCATCAACCTCCCGCTTCTGCCGCGTTCCCAAAATCCACAAACAGGAAAGTCCCAGAACACCCATTATTTCGGCCTGTTCCAGCCCCACCAAGATCAATCTTCCTATCTTGATTCCATCCGCTTTACCATGTTCTGCCCCTTCCCAAAGACATTGGTGTCACAGTGACACAGTGGTTTGCACTGCTGCCTCACAGCACCAGGGTCCCCGGATCAATTCCCACCTTGGGTGACTGTCTGTGTGGAGACTGCAGTTTTTCTCCGTGTCTGCATGGGTTTCCTCCGGGTGCTCCGGTTTCCTCCCAGATTAGGTGGATTGACCATGTTAAATTACTCCGCAGTGTCCAACAAGATGTGTAGGTTAGATTAAGGGGTTAATGAGATAGGCGGGGGAGTGAGCTTGGTTGAGGTACTCTTGCAGAGGTTTGGTACAGACTTAATGGGCCGAATGGCCTCCTTCTGCACTGTGGGGATTCTATAATTCCTGATTCCTCTGGTGCCGTATGTCATATAAAGAAGGTCCATTTCCCTGGCCCTAACCGCCTAATCTTCACAAGGGATGTCCAATCCCTCTGCAAATCCGTTCTCCAACACGAGGGTTGTGTACAGATCCCTGCTTCCTGTACAGACTGCATCTCATTCTCTCACTTTCTCCGCCTCCATCGCCTCTGTTCTGATGGTGACGTGGTCGAACATAGCCCGTCTGGCATGTCTGTCTTTTCCTTAACCGGGCTGTCCCCGGGCTGCCTTCCTTTTGTTAACAGGCCTCTCAATCGTGTTCAATTCATTTCTCACACCTCTATCCTCACACATCCCCCTCCCTCCCGGAAACATGATAGTGTCTCCCTGTCCTAACTTTCCACACAATCAGCCTCCCATTGAAAGGAAAATCCTCCTCCATTTCTGCCAACTCCAGCATGATGTCACCACCAAACACATCTTCACCTCTCTCCAACCACCCCCCTCAATTTCTGCATTCCTCAGGTCCCGCACCCTCCCCCCTTGTCCACTTTCCCCTCACACCCCTCACCCCTTTCCCTTCCCCCAGCACCTTCCCCTGCAATCAGAGACGGTGCAATAACTGTCCCTTTACCTCCTCCCGTCTCCCGGTTCTCAGCAGCAAACTGTCCTTTCTGGAGAAGCAGCGTTTCACTTCTGTGTCTTCAATTTGTTCTACTGTATTCGCTGCCAATACCGTCTGCTCTACATTGGGGAGACTAAACGCAGACTGGGAGACTGCTTTGTGGAACACCTTCACTCAGCCCACAGCATGGCCCCAGCCTTCCTGTTGTGGTCATGTTAACTCAGCACCTTGCTCTCAGGCCCACATGTCTGTCCTTGGCCTGCTGCCAGAATGCAGTGAAGCCCAACGCAAGCTGGAGGAGCAACATCTCATCGTCCAATTAGGATGTTACATCCCGCAGGACGTAACTTTAATTTAAACAACTTTAGTCTGGGAACTTTCTCCTCCATCTTAACACTGTTGTTATGGTACTTTACAACTTTTTTGTCGAATGCAATGAGTCCGAATCTGGGGAGAGTCTGTTCCGACCAAGTGAACTCTGGGGAATGTCCACTGTCGGAGTGGGAATATTCCTGAGAAAAGCTTGGCAGGGATTGTTTTCAAACTGGGAGAGAATGGATTTCTGGGAACAGAGATGTTGGGATGTTCGAGTCATGGAAATGGGGGATTCCTGGGAGCCGGTGCTTTACGAATGACTAAACCTGTTCGGGGTGTGCCCTCGGAATGTTCTGGAGACTGCACAGACCCTATTCGGGACAGGCTGGGCTGCACGGTAGCACAGTGGTAGACACAGTTGATTCAGAGCTCCAGGGTCCCAGGACCGATTCCCGGCTTGGGTCACTGTCACTGCGGAGTCTGCACTTTCTACACCGTGTCTGCGTGGGTTTCCTCCGGGTGCTCCGGTTTCCTCCCGCAGTCCGAAGATGAGCAGGTTAGGTTGTTTGGCCAAGATAAATTGTGTTTAGTGTCCAAACAATTTAGATGGGGTCACGAGGTTATGGGGATGTGGTGGGCTGAACTGGTTTTCTTTTTCCAAGGGCCGGTGCAGACGCGATGGGCCGAATGGCCTCCTTTTGCACTGTACATTCTGTATTTCTATTCCTCCCATGATTATGAAGTGCGAAGGTCCTGCGTTTTTTTTATTTTTTCCATTGATCGTGGAGTATTCAAATAAACCAGGAGTGGTGTCCAATCCCATCAGAATCCCAGTCCTGGGAACGGCCCAATCCGGGGAGTGGTCCAATAATTGAGCTGGGATGACAATCTCTGGTATGTTTGTATCCGCTTTGGGAAACCTGGCCGGCCTGAGTGAATCCTGTAAATCAGACTAAATGAGAAATGTTACCTCTCCCAAAGGCCTCTGAATTATAAACATTTTCCTACCACTGCTATCAAACTGACAGGGCTGCAATTCACACTTCCCCCCATTCCCCATCTTTAACAATGGAGTTACATTTCCTACTTCCCTCTCTGCAATGTTATTCTCTGTGCCCACTCCTCTCCCAACACCCCCACCCACCCACTGTCCATTATATTGATGCTGAAATTATGTCCTGGTTCAGACAGGGAGATTCATTATCCAGTAATTTCCCGCGTCTCTCCTATCTCTCTCTGACAGTTAATTTACTGGGAATTGTGATTCTGTGTCGGGGGACGTGTGGCCTCTCTACCTGCACCACTCGCTACCTGGTGGCCATGGCAATGGCGGATCTGCTGTATATTATCACTCGTCCCATACTGAACAGGATCAATGCTTATTATTTCCCCTGGAATTTCCTGGACCTCACCCCTGTGTGTAGTGTTAACTCTGTCCTGATGACTGCATCCAGGGACTGTTCTCTCTGGTTCACCGTCACTTTCTACTTTGATCGATTTGTGGCCATTCGCTGCCAGAAACTGAAAACGAAATATTGCACCGGGAAAACTGCGGCTGTGGTTCTGTCCACAAGCGGCCTCCTGCTCTGTGTGAAAAATATGCCCCAGTACTTTACATCGGAACCTTGGGGGATAATCGACAATGTCCAGTGGGACTGTGTCACAATGAGCAGCGTTTTCACTGACCCGGGATGGGTTGGATATAACTGGTTTGATCAGGTTTTAACCCCATTGATGCCGTTCTTCTCAATCCTGTTGACCAACGCTCTGACAGTCAGACACATTTTACTCAGCAGTCGGGTCCGGAAGGCACTGAGGGCTCAGAGTCAGGGAGACAATCGCACCGACCCAGAGATGGGGAGCAGAAGGAAGTCAATGATTTTACTCTTCAGCATCTCCGGAACTTTCATCCTCTGGCACTATTACAGGAATAGTGCCAGAGGACTGGAGGACAGCAAATGTGGTCCCTTTGTTCAAAAAGGGGAGCAGAGACAACCCCGGCATCTATAGACCGGTGAGCCTCACGTCTGTAGTGGGTAAAGTCTTGGAGGGGATTATAAGAGACTAGATTTATAATCATCTAGATAGGAATAATATGATCAGGGATAGTCAGCATGGCTTTGTGAAGGGTAGGTCATGCCTCACAAACCTTATTGAGTTCTTTGAGAAGGTGACTAAACAGGTAGACGAGGGTAGAGCAGTTGATGTGGTGTATATGGATTTCAGCAAAGCGTTTGATAAGGTTCCCCACGGTAGGCTATTGCAAAGAATACGGAGGCTGGGGATTGAGGGTGATTCAGAGATGTGGATCAGAAATTGGCTAGCTGAAAGAAGACAGAGGGTGGTGGTTGATGGGAAATGTTCAGAATGGAGTACAGTCACAAGTGGAGTACCACAAGGATCTGTTCTGGGGCCGTTGCTGTTTGTCATTTTTATCAATGACCGAGAGGAAGGCGCAGAAGGGTGGGTGAGTAAATTTGCAGACGATACTAAAGTCGGTGGTGTTGTCGATAGTGTGGAAGGATGTAGCAGGTTACAGAGGGATGTAGATAAACTGCAGAGCTGGGCTGAGAGGTGGCAAATGGAGTTTAATGTAGAGAAGTGTGAGGTGATTCACTTTGGAAGGAATAACAGGAATGCGGAATATTTGGCTAATGGTAAAGTTCTTGAAAGTGTGGATGAGCAGAGGGACCTAGGTGTCCATGTACATAGATCCCTGAAAGTTGCCACCCAGGTTGATAGGGTTGTGAAGAAGGCCTATGGAGTGTTGGCCTTTATTGGTAGATGGATTGAGTTCCGGAGTCGGGAGGTCATGTTGCAGCTGTACAGAACTCTGGTACGGCCGCATTTGGAGTATTGCGTACAGTTCTGGTCACCGCATTAAAGGAAGGACGTGGAGGCTTTGGAGCGGGTGCAGAGGAGATTTACCATGATGTTGCCTGGTATGGAGGGAAAATCATATGAGGAAAGGCTGATGGATTTGAGGTTGTTTTCGGTGGAGAGAAGAAGGTTAAGAGGAGACTGAATAGAGGCATACAAAATGATCAGGGGGTTGGATAGGGTGGACAGTGAGAGCCTTCTCCCGCGGATGGATATGACTGGCACGAGGGGACATAACTTTAAACTGAGGGGTAATAGATATAGGACAGAGGTCAGAGGTAGGTTCTTTACGCAAAGAGTAGTGAGGCCGTGGAATGCCCTACCTGCTACAGTAGTGAACTCGCCAACATTGAGGGCATTTAAAAGTTTATTGGATAAATATATGGATGATAATGGCATAGTGTAGGTGAGATGGCTTTTGTTTAGGTGCAACATCGTGGGCCGAAGGGCCTGTACTGCGCTGTATTGTTCTATGATCTATGTTCTATGTCCCTCTGGACCGTGGCTGTTATAAAATTTTTCTATATCGAAGTGAGAGGAATATATTACATCACCCTTCCTCAATATAATTCACAACAAGTCGGATTTATGCTGCGGGATTTAAATTGCTGCACAAACACATTTATTTATGTGGTGACTCAGTCCAGGTACAGGGAGCAGATCAAGATCGCGGTGAAATATCCGATTACATCAATCATTACATTAGTGAGAAAATAATACTGACTGACAGCCTCTCAGCCACTCAGGAGCTCCAGCCACTCACTGACATCCGCTCAGTCAATCAGCATCTCCAGTCGCTGGTTGACAGCCTGTCAGCCAATCAGCAGCTCCAGTCTCTGACTGACAGCCTCTCAGCCAATCAGCAGCTCCAGCCGCTGACTGACAGCCTCTCAGCTACTCAGCAGCTCCAGCAACTGATTGACACGCTCGTCGCCAATCAGCAGCCCCTGCCGCTGGCTGACAGCCTCTCAGCCAATCAGGACCTCCAGTCTCTGACTGAGAGCCTCTCAGCCAATCAGCAGCTCCAGCCGCTACTGACAGCCTCTCAGCCAATCAGCAGCTCCAGTCTCTGACTGACAGCATCTCAGCCAATCAGCAGCTCTTGCCACTGACTGACAGCCTCTCAGCCAATCATCAGCTCTCGCCACTGATTGTCAGCGCCTCAGCCAATCAGCAGCTCCTGCCGCTGACTGACAACCTCTCAGCCAGTCAAAAGCTCCAGCTGATGACTGACACCCGCTAAGCCAATCAGCGCTTCTAGTCTCTGACTGGCAGCATTTCATCCAATCAGCAGCTCCTGGCGCTGACTGACATCCTCTCACCCAATCAGCAGCTCCAGCCGATGACTGACAGCCTCTCAGCCAATCAGCAGCTACAGTCGCTAACTGACAGCCTATCAGCCAATCAGGAGCTGGTTGTGGGGCGTGTGGGAACACTGGCACTGCTGGCTGTGGGGGGGGGGGGGTGCACTGCCAGTGCTGGCTGTGTGTGGGAGCACTGGCAGTGCTGGCTGTGTGCGCGAGCACTGGCAGTGCCGGCTGGAGATTGGGGGGCACTGGATGTGCTGACTCTGGGGGGGGGGGGGGACGTGGGGAGAACTGGCATTGGAGGCTGTGGGGGGAATCACTGGCAGTGCTGGCTGTGGCTGGAACACTGGCAGTGATGGCTGTCGGGATTGCACTGGCAGGGTTGGCTGTGGGGGGAAGCACTGGCAGTGCTGGCTGTGGGAGCACTGGCTGTGCTGACTGTGGGAGCACAGGCAGTGCTGGCTGTGGCAGTTGCACTGGCAGGGTTGGCTCTGGGGGATGACTGGCAGTGCTGGCTGAGGGGGAGCACTGGCAGCAGTAGCTGCGGGAGCACTGGCTGTGCTGACAGTGGGAGTTGCACTGGCAGGGTTGGCTGTGGGGGGCAGAACTGGCAGTGCTGGATGTGGGGGAGCACAGGCAGTGCTGGCTGTGGGGGGAACACTTGCAGTGGCAGTGATGGCTTTGGTGGCTGCTCTGGCAGGATTGACTGTGGGGGGCAGCCCTGGCAATGCTGGCTGTGAGGGAGCACTGCCTGTGCTGGCTGTGGGGAGCACTGGCAGTGCTGGCTGTGGGGGTTGCACTGGCAGGGTTGGCTGTAGGGGGGGCAGCACTGGCAGTGCTGGATGTGGGGAGTACTGGCAGTGCTGGCTGTGGGGAGCACTGGCAGTGCTGACTGATGTGGAGATGCCGACAATCACCAGGCAGGAATGTTCCCTTCCAGTCGGAGAACACTTCAGTAGTCAAGGGCATTCAGCCTCTGATCTCCGGGTAAGCGTTCCCCAAAGCGGCCTTCAGGACGCGCGACAACGCAGAATCGCCGAGCAGAAACTTGCAGCCAAGTTCCGCACACATGAGTGCGGCCTCAACCGGGACCTGGGATTCATGTCACATTACATTCATCCCCACCATCTGGCCTGCGAAATCCTACCAACTGTCCTGGCTTGATACAATTCACACCTCTTTAACCTGGGGTTACCCCATCTCTGGATCTGTAAAGATTTAATCACCTGCTAATGCTCGCATTCCTAGCATTGTCTGGCATCTTTGAATCTGTCTATATATGTGTTTCTGGAACATACCTCTTCATTCACCTGAGGAAGGAGCAGCGCTCCGAAAGCTCGTGACATCGAAACCAATCTGTACGACTTTCAGTGGGTGTTGTAAGACTTCGTACTGTGCTGACTGTGGCGAGGGCACTAGCAGTGCTGGTTATGGGGGCGAATGCTGGCTGTGGGGGTGGGTGAGCACAGGCAGTGCTGGCTGTGGGGGAGTACTGGCAGTGCTAGCTGCGGACGGTTGTACTGGCAGTGCTGGGTGTGGGTGTGGGAGCACTGGCAGTGTTGGCTGTAGGGGCTGGGGGAAGTACTGGCAGTGCTGTCTGGGGGGGGAGCACTGGGAGCGCTGGCTGTGGGGGGGGGGGGGGAGCACTAACAATGCTGGCTGTTGGGGAGCACTGGCAGTGCTGGCTGTGGGTGGGAGCATTGTCAGTGCTGGCTTTGGGTGGTGCACTGGCAGTGCTGACTGTGGGGAGCACTGGCAGGGCTCGCTCTAGGGGAGGAGCTCTTTGTCCTGTCGAACCAATCTCTCCTCCTCGGACAGTCTGGCAACCTCCCTATCAGCCGATTGACTCTCCGCTGCGCCCACTCTCTGGCAACTATATCCTTTCTTAGTTAGGGAGACTGTTGCTAATTGTGTTCTCTCTTTAATTGGCTGTTTATGGCGGTTAATTTGGTCGTCTTCCTGAATTCTAATTACGTTTGCTCAAGAGTCGCCAGGTTTCTTTCGATACGACAGAAGGTTCAAAACCGGAGACTGTTCAAAGACTCGTAACACGTTAGTAAGTTCGAAATCAGTGCTCATTTATTTACACACACAGTCTAATATACTCATGCACAAAACTCTACCAACTAAACTATCACGACTGCTAAAGCCCATACCCAGCTTCGCCCGCCCACTCCGTCAGAGGAACAATGGCCGTTGTTCGGTTCTGAGGCTGCTGGGGTTGAGCTGGTACAGGATAGCAGCTGAGAGCGTCTGTCTCGTAGCGTGCGCTGACTTTGGACTTACTTGGTCTGGTGCAGCTGCTAGTCAGGTCTCTCCTCGCTGAGAGCCAAGGCCGAGAGAGAGAGTCTCTCTTGGGGGATCCTTCTTATACCCAAAAGGGGCTTCGCACGCTTTTGGGCGGACCTTGAAATTGTCCGTTTCCCAATCGTTCCTGTCGATTTCCTCCAATAGAGGGGTGGGTGCCCTGATTGCTGGGCGTGTCCTAGGTGGCCGTTGGCCTGCTTTGTTCTAGTCTCCAGTGGCGCCGGGGTGTCTGCCTTGGTATTGTTTACTTAAATGTTCCCTGTTTGTCCCCGGTGATGGCTCATTAGTATGGTGATGGTTTCACAGTATCGGTCTTGTCTGGGAGCTACAGCTCCGAGCAACAGACACACCTTGCACCTGCTTGCTTTCTCAGTATTGTCCATGTTCCCTGCATTCTTTGCAAAGTGTCCATTTTGTAATCGGGACGTGGCCATCCCAGATGGCTACAAGGCCAGTACTGTACACAGTACTCCAGTTGTGTTCTCACCAAGGCCTTGTATAACTTCAGGAAGACATCACCACTTCTGAATCCAGATCCCTCTTGCAATGAAGGGCAACATATCATTGGCCTTCTTAACTGCTTGCTGCATCCCCTCTCCACTTTCACTGACTGATGTACAAAGTCACACAAATCCGATTGTACTTCCACATTGCCCAACATTTCACCATTTATATGACTCTATCCTTCAGTTTATTTTACATCAACATGGACAACTGACAGAAATGTCTCTGTGTGGTGGCATATGGCACAGTGGTTAGCGCAGCTGTCTACGGGACTGAGGACACAAGGGCCGATCCGTGTTGTGCTCACATAAAATGGCCACTGTGAACTGACAAAAAATGGCCACCGTGAACTGACATAAAATGGCCTCCGTGAACTGACATAAAATGGCCAACGTGAACTGACATAAAATGGCCACCGGGAACTGACATTAAATGGCCACCGTGAACTGGCATAAAATGGCCACCGTGAACTGACATAAAATGACCACCTTGAACTGACATAAAATGGCCACCGTGAATTAACATAAAATGGCCTCCGTTAACTGACATAAAATGGCCACCGTGAACTGAAAGAAAATGGCCACCGGGAATTCACATAAAATGGCCACCGTGAACTGACATAAAATGGCCACCGTGAACTGATATCAAATGGCCACCGTGAACTGACATAAAATGGCCACTGTGAACTGACAGAAAATGGCCACTGTGAACTGACATAAAATGGACACCGTGAACTGACATAAAATGGCCACCGTCAACTGACAGAAAATGGTCACCATGAACTGACATAAAATGTCCACCGTCAACTGACATAAAATGGCCGATTGCTGATTGTGGATTTTGTTTTGACAGATTTCCAGAGAGAGACGGAGAGACGCAGAGACCGAGAGGGATGGAAAGGGGTGAACGCCCCCCCCCCCAATCCACAAAATGATCACCGCTGAAACTGATGGAAGGAGAACAGAAAGGGAGGGGCGGTAAGGGGGGGTGTCATGTGAGGGTACCTTTAAGACATAGATGTTTAAGCAATGTACCTTTAAGAAAACAGTGATGTCAGAGAGTGGGTGGAGCTGAGGTCAGGTCAGCCATTTTGCAGTTTAGTTTTTCAGTTTGCAGGAAGAAAGCAAGGTGCTGGAGCTGAAGTCACCCAAGCTAATATATCTCTGTCATTCTACAGAAAATATATATATCCTTTAACCTGACGTGATACTGTTTGAAGGTGTTAAGTCTCTTGTATGTTTGAAGGAATATTTTAAGGAAGTATTTACTGTTGCAATATTTTATGAGTTATCTTTGAAGTAAGGAGCGTTAAGAGATCCAATGTTTATTTGAGATGTTAGGTTGATTTCATGGAATAAACAGTGTTTTGTGTTTAAAAAAACCCACGTGTTCATAATTGTAATCCCACTCCGAGGGAAAAAAGCCACGTGCTCGGAAAAGCAACAAATACATTAAAGGGTGAGGTTGGTTGAACTCCATGATACATTTTGGGGTTCTGAAAACGCCTCCTCTATAACAGGGGGAAACAAGGAGGAGAGGGGTCACACCCCAGATCGGCCAGGAAGGGCATCACGGAGGGTCTGCGGGTGAGAGAGGGGAAGGGTTAGGGAAAGGTCGGCTGTGGGGTAGGGAGCAGGGGTGGGGGGGGGGAGAGTGGGGGGGGGGGTCAGACACGCTGAACTAGACAACATCAGTTTGCAAATAAAGAAACAAAAGCCAAAGCCTGTTCACTGTATAATAAATGTAAACGGACCGCAATGCACAGAATTGTGAAAATGGCAATAAAGATATTTTTTCAATAAATTTAGAGGACTGAATTCATTTGTTTACCAATTAAGGGGCAATTTAGTGTGGCCAATTCGCCTGCCCTGCACATCGTTGGGTTAAGGGGGTGTTTTGTGAGGGCCACGAAGAATCCAGCACCAGTTTTAAGGATACAAAGTAATAACATTTATTTACAATAACATATATACATAACAGTAGCAGTAACTTCCCTTGCTACATACTCCTTCCTATTGGTTCCTGAACTGGCCAGCTTTATTTATACTAGGACTTTACGAATGGTTTCTCTGCCCCACCCTCATTGGCGAAGCTCATACTCCCACAGGATTGTGGGATTGTCATTAGTCCCCAGCCAATGGTAAGTAGGCAGGTTATAACATCCCACCTCCCCCCAAAGTCCAAGGAATCTACCGAAGAACCTGGCGAAGGAGGGCGTCGGACTCGTTTGGCCGCTGGCCGGACACCATTTGCACGCGGCGCTGGATCAGGCGACGTGTAACGAGATGGGGACCGGCACTTCTGTGATGAACGGCGCAACGGTTGTACATCCATGGCCCATGGACCCGAGGATTCCCCCTCTGATGCATCCTGTGTCTCCATCTCGGAGTCAGAGTCTGCTGCCTCCGTCATGTCAGCGTCTCTATCTCCATTCGGTTCCGTAACGACCTGCGCAGGCTTCGAGTGAGGCACCAGTGGAAGATTGTGAGGACTACCTTCCCTTGTCTCTGGTCTCTGCGGCTGTAGAAATGAGCTCCGGGGGCGGGGAATCTTTTGAGGGGATAGTCTTCTGGACCGAACGTGGTCGACATGTTTGCGCTGGAGACGACCCTGGGCTTGCACCTGGTAAGATATAGGGCCCGTTTGGCGAAAGATTACACCAGGAACCCATTGGGCACCACCAGCAAAATTCCGAACGAACACTGGGTCACCGGGCGCAAACTGCCGAATCGGCCGATGCCGAGAAAATCCCTGTCCCTGCCGTTCTTGTGTGTGGCGTACTTTTGCGCCAATGTCCGGGAAAACCATACTAAGGTGGGTGCGAAGTCTCTGGCCCATTAGGAGTTCTGCGGGAGTTACCCCAGTCACTGCATGGCGGGTGGTCCTGTACGTAAACAAAAAGCGACCCAGTTTCGTGTCCATTGAGCTGGAAGACTGCTTCTTTAGGCCTCTTTTGAATATCTGCACTGCGCGCTCTGCCAACCCATTTGAAGCCGGGTGGTAAGGTGCAGTGCGAATATGGCGTATGCCGTTCATCTACGTGAACCTCGCAAACGCCTCACTCGTGAATGGAGTGACGTTATCTGTGACCAGCACCTTGGGGAGGCCATGCGTACTAAACGATAAACGTATCTTTTCAATTGTTGCGCAGGACGTTGTCCCCTGCATCTTATGCACCTCTAGCCATTTAGACTGGGCGTCAATTAGTAGAAGGAACATGGATCCTTGAAAAGGAAATCTGCATGCAAGCGTGCCCAAGGCCGCCCTGGCCATTCCCAGAGATGTAGGGGCCTGGCCACCAGATATAACTCCGGGCCAACATTTTCATTTTGGTCACACCTGGATGCCCATTGTGCAAGTCTGTTAGTATCAGCTCCTGGCCCTTTTCCGGGACACGCACACGCGTCCCCTACAAGAGGATGCCGTCTTCAACGATGAATTCTGACAGCTTGGAGGAAAATGCCCGCAACTCGCCTCGGAGCTGTCTATGCTGCCCACCATACAGGACTATGTGCCGAACCTTTGACAGGACTGGCTCTGTCTGGGTCCACTCACGGATCTGTGATGCCGTGACAGGCAAAGTGTCCATAAAATGTAGGGTTACAACCACCTCACCGGTCGTGGGGGTCGACATGGGGCTGGTCGATAAAGGCAATCGGCTCAGTGTGTCGTCATTTGCTATCTGCGTACCTGGTTTGTGCTCCAGAGAATACTCGTATGCAGCAAGCAACAAAGCCCAGTGCTGGATCCGTGCAGAAGCAATGGGCGGTATTGGCTTATCCTCTCTGAAAAGTCCCAGCAGATGCTTATGATCAGTCATGATGGTGCAATGGCGGCCATACACGTACTGATGGATGTATTCCACCGCAAAAACCACTGCCAGGCCCTCCTTCTCGATCTGCGTGTACTTTCTCTCCGCGGCAGTCAATGTGCGGGAGGCGAAAGCTATCGGTCGCTCGGCCCCGTTCTCCATCTTGTGGTACAGGACGGCCCCAATACCATACGGGGATGCATCACATGTGACGAGCAAAGGCTTTCCAGGATCATACTGGGTTAGTAACCCAGACGACGACAATTGTTGCTTTATCCACCGGAAAGCGGTTTCTTGCGGCTGACCCCAAACCCAGGTGTGATTATTCTTTCGAAGAAGGTGCAAAGGGGCCAGCGTAGTTGCCAGATTGGGGAGGAACTTCCCGTAATAGTTTACAAGACCGAGAAAAGAACGAAGATGCGAAGTGTCAGTCGGGGCGGGGGCATGTTGAATTGCACGCACCTTCTCTGCGACGGGGTGCAAACCTTCGCGGTCCACCCGATACCCTAGGTAGACTACTTCCTTTGCCTGAAATACGCACTTTGTGCGACGTAAACGGACTCCAGTCTCCGAAAGGCGTCTAAGGACAGCCTCCAGATTTTCCAAATGTTCCTGCTCAGACGTGCCTGTAATCAAAACGCCATCTAAGTAGACAGCCGCACGTGGGAAACCTCTCAAAATGCCCTCCATAACACGTTCAAAAATTGCGCAGGCAGAGGATACTCCAAAGGGCAACCGTGTATATTCATACAGGCCCCGGTGTGTATTAATCATTACATAGAGTAATGAACGAGAGTCCACCTGCAATTTTCGCGTAGAGATCCTCTAAGCAAGGCATTGGATATCGGTCGAGTCGGGAAACCGTATTCACTGTAAGTTTATAGTCGCCACACAAGCGAACTGTGGCACCTGGCTTCATTACAGGTACAATTGGTGCTGCTCAGTCAGCAAAACGGACGGGCCTGATAATACCCAAACTCTCCAAACGAGTGAGCTCCCCTTCTACCTTCTCGAGCAAGGCGTAAGGCACCGGGCGCGCCCGGAAATAGCGCGGCGTGGCTCCTGGTTCGACGTGGATACAGGCTACGGCCCCTTTTATTTTCCACAAACGAGGCTGGAATACATCTGGGTATCGTCCTAGCACCTCAGTCAACCCTTCCGAAACTGTTTGGAGGATGTGCTGCCATTACAACCGCAAATGGCGCAACCAGTCCCGACCCAACAGGCTGGGCCCATGGCCGCACACCACAATAAGTGGGAAACGCCCCTCCTGGCGTCCATAACAACAGAGGTCATTGTAGTTCCTGCAATGTCCAGTGGTTCCCCCGTGTAGGTGGCCAACCTGACCTGTGAGTCGGTTAATGTAAGGATCTGTATACCCTGCTTGATGTGGTCGAATGTCCTCTGGGCGATCACGGAGACTGCTGCGCCAGTATCCAACTCCACCTGAAGCGGGTGGCCATTGATCCGTACTGTCACCTTAATGGGGGCCACAAGGGGAGCTGCCACACAATGCAGCTGCAGGCAGCCGTCCTCCGTCTCCACGTCCTCAGGAGTAGTCGCCGCACGTTCATCCACATGGAAGGTACGGCCCCTGGGCTGGTCCCAGTTTCGGTCGGAACGACGGCGCCTCTGGCGCACCCTGGACCGCCGTCCGCGACATGGTCGGCGCCTACAAGTCTGACACGGACATGGCTCGGCATCCATTGGCTCTAGAGAAGGCTCTCTTCGGGGTGGAATGTCCGACGGCCACTGGCGTCGGTCCGGACGTTGCCTCGCCCAAGGTACCGCAGGAGTGCGGGGGGACGTTTTCGGACGGAAGGGGTTGCACCCCAAGGCATGCACTTCCATTCCCTGTAGCTCCTGTACTCCTCGTTCTGCGCTCTCTCTGGACAATACTATTTGAATGGCCCGTTGAAAAGTCAATGTTGGCTCAGCTAACAACTTTCTCTGGGTGGCCGCATTGTTAATACCGCAAACCAAACGGTTGTGTAACAGTTCTGACAAGGTCTCACCATAGTCACAGTACTCCGCAATCCTGCGTAGCCTGGATAGAAAATCGGCAAGGGATTCTCCAGGGGTCCTCTCAGCGGTATTAAACCGGTAATGCTGGACTATCGTGGACGGGGTTGGGCTAAAATGTTGCCCCACTATATTCACAAGTTCATCAAACGTTTTGGTGTCCGGCGCAGCTTGGTACGTAAGGCTACAAATCACCCCAAACGTATGCGGGCCGCAGGCGGTGAGCAATATGACCACCTGGCGCTCGTTTTCGGTGATATTGTTTGCCCGGAAATAGTAACGCATCCGTTGTGCATACTGGTTCCAGCTTTCCAGCGCAGCATCAAAAACATCCAAACGTCCGGACAGAGGCAGGGCATAATAGAAAACAACTTCCAACCTGTACCCAACAAAAATCCAGGGAGGTGGCTTCAGCAGTGTAGACAGCTATTCACTTTAACCCCCGTCGCCAGTTTTGTGAGGGCCACGAAGAATCCAGCACGAGTTTCAAGGTTACAAATAATAACATTTATTTACAATAACATATATATATAACAGCAGCAACAACTTCCCTTGCTGCTTCCTCCTTCCTGCTGGTTCCAAACTGGCCAGCTTTATTTATACAGGGAGTCTGCTAATGTTTTCTCCGCCCCCCTCATTGGGGAAGCTCATGCTCCCACAGGATTGTGGGATTTTCATTAGTCCCCAGCCAATGGTAAGCAGGCAGGTTATAACAATCATCCATACTTTTCACAATTCGTTTGTGTCTCGGCGCCATGTTCGTCTTTGGCATTGTGTTCATCCTGGGAATAGAGCTCAACCCCGTAAAGAGGAAGAATACTGCAGTGGTTTCTGTCGAAGACGTGTTGAATTTCTGCAATATTTCATAATGGATTAAAATCAAGAACAGAACTTTCTCACTTGTTCCACCAAGCTCCCAATGGTTAATATTGATGATTACTCCCATAATTGCATAGAATGCCGACGGTGCTTGATGAGGTTATTCGCTTTCTCGAGTCTGCAGCGACCCTCTGCAAGAACAGCCTACCAAGACCCACACCCAGCCTATCCCCTTAACCCTGTAACATCATCTAACCGCTGCACATTAATAGCCTAGTACGTCTGATATAAGTATGTAATTACGTGAATTATGATACATAGCTATCACAAGGACGTGGTGCGTGAGGGGAAGGATTGGCAGTTCAACATCCCGGCGTATCGAATCTGCATACAAGACGGAGTACCGGGTAAACGAGGAGGAGACATTGCATTGTGTGATAAGGACGCAGTTGCTGCAGTAAGATTATATCTTTGAAGGGTGATCAAATGACGTTTTTGGGTCGAGCGCAGGAATAAAAAAAAGGACAGCTACGTTGCTAGGTGTTTACTATAGTGCGACACGGTGGCACAGTGGTGCCTGACAGTTTCAGAGACCCGGGTTCAATTCCGATCTCAGGTGACTGTCTGTGCGGCGCTTGTGCTTTCTCCCCGTGTCTGCATGGGTTTCCACTGTGTGCTCCGGTGTCGTCCCACAGTCCAAAGATGTGAAGATTAGGTGGATTGGTATTGGAAAATTACCCCTTAGTGTTCCAAATATTCTTAACTGGGTTATGGGCGAGACTGGACGCGTGGGCTTAAGAAAGATGCTCTTTCCAAGGGCCGTTGTTGACTCGGTGGGCCTAATGGCTTTCTTCTGCGTTGTAGAGATTCCATAATACTAAAGATCCCCAAATAGTCAGTGCAAAATTGAGGAGCAAAT
This sequence comes from Scyliorhinus torazame, assembly GCF_047496885.1. Taxonomy (NCBI): domain Eukaryota; kingdom Metazoa; phylum Chordata; class Chondrichthyes; order Carcharhiniformes; family Scyliorhinidae; genus Scyliorhinus; species Scyliorhinus torazame. Next base: position 470,666 of record NW_027307854.1, read on the forward strand.
GTTGGTAAAAATAGGAAAAATCCCAGGATATTTTATGAGTATATCAGTGGCAATAGGATGACCAGGGAAATAGTAGGGCTCATCAATGACCAAGGGAGAAATCTGTGTGCTACGCCCGAGGACATTAGCTATGTGATAAACAAATGATTCACATCTCTCTTCACCAAGAGAATGAAGAGATAGATCAAACCAATTTTATCCATGCAAATTTCATATTATTTCTGGTTATACAGAAGCATTATTGTGTTGCAACTTACAAACCTGTAATTATGCAGTATGAAAAGAACAAAAGGCCTCGTAGATTTCTATCAGAATTAATGGCTAATTCAGTTGCATTGTGATCCCGGGCACTGTGGGCCAACAGTAGGGATCAGTGAGGAGCATGATAGAAATATAGCTGCGTTGGCTTCATAAGACCTGTTCAGCTGTCTCTCCAAACACATCACTACATACATATCCACATAAATAAATAAACAGCCAAAAACAGGGAATAATAATGAACTTGAGCATTGTTTAAATCTTATATCAAACAGCTCACTCTCTGGATTAACTACAAAGGCGATGGAAGGGCTTTTGGAAATTAAAAAAAATACTATTTTTCCTTTTTAATCATTGAATTGTGAGTCACTAGATACGTGTTGGAACATACACATTTGAACGTGTTGTGGACTTAACTCACCAAGCCCTGATATATCGACAGACTCTTCAGCTGCCTGCAAAAGTGATGGGTGAATATTGCTTCATAATTCCAAGGAGCTACCGCTCGGCATTATTACCTTGCAGACCAATCATTTTGTTTTTGAATTCAATGCACTAGATTTATAAAATATCTGAAAGAATTTGCAAACATTTAAAATGACCAGCGAACAAAATGTAACAGTATTCAGGTTTTCGACACAAGGATTACATTAAGTGGCTCCATTACAAGCAAAATGACGATTACCTACATTTCAAAATGATCACTTAGAAAGCTTCAATGGCATTGCTGCATCTACATCTCGTATGGCTCCAACGCCTCAAGAAGGCAGCTCAGTAACGAACTTCCGAACGACCAATTAGGGATGGGTCATACATGTTGAGCTGATATTCCGCCTCCCGGTGCCAGGACTGATGGAGCGCTGCACTGCCAGAGGTAAATGCTTAGACTGGTGGACTTGAGCTCGATAAACCTGGCCGACACACTCCCCCTGGCGTCAGCACTGAGGGAGTGCTGCACATCAGAGGTAGGCGTACACATTCTACAATTTAACCTACATAATCCACGCGGACACGCCCCCTCACTGCCAGTACTGGGCGTGAGCAGGCACACGATGCTTGAATTGCCTACTGTGCCTGGCATCATTCTAGGTGCCTATGTGTGCACGAGTTAAATCGCTTACAAAATAGACATTGCGGTATTATATGGGTGGTGGAGACTTTAGTTTTACATAAGTGCGCCCTCAACCACTCAGAGGAATAGCTGAATCCTTGCTTGGAAAATACCCAGCGAAATGATTTGGACAGAGAGTGTCACTTTACAAATGGTCTGGGGTGTTACTTTCCAGTTGTCCCTATAAATCACAATTAGCTGCATGACACTTCTGGATAATGACCTTATGTTGGGCATGCGGGCATTGTATGCCACCCATCGCAGCTGGTGGAGCGTTACCAGTATCCCTTTGCTGGAGATTATGGCCTGGGAGCGGACGCTCACGTTGGTATGCTAACCTGTCAGTGGATTTGTACGAATCGTACGTGATGTCGCTCCGGGGATTTGAGGTGTCTGTTGTACATTGGCCATGTTTCAGATGCATACACGTAAGCGAAGACCACGGCTGCTCTGGAAACCATGATCTCGGTGCTGGATTAATGGGTCTAGGTGTTCGAACACTCTGTTCCTCAGCCGTTTGAACACTGCACTGGTGCATTGGAGTAGATGCTGGATTCCGTTGTCAATGTCTGATCCCTCCAAATGGAGGCCCTGATGTACGGGAATGATCACATTGCCCAATGGCTCACGGTGCATCTTGACGGTCGGGAGACGTTTTGTGTGGTACGAGTGGGCTTGGAGAGAATCTTTGCGTTCACGGAGTTTTCTCTAAGGCCTATTTTCTCATCGGCCTCTGTTACACAATAAGGGAGCCGATGTAAAATGTAACTTCAGGCATGGCGCCATCAAATCAAATTTCGCATTTTTTCTCAATTAACTTTGATTTATTTTCGTCTTCAATTCCAGGCAAAAGTAATAAAATCAAGGGAGCTAATTTAATTCTAAAATGTAGCTTGCTACAAAAACCAAATATTCGTAGAGTGGTATACAGACCGCCAACTGCAACGGTAAAGTTCGAAATATCATTAGACAAGGAATCATAGATGCATGTGACAGTCCAAAGATGTACTGGATAGGTGAATTGGCCATGCTAAATTGCCCGTTGTGTCCAGGGATATGCAGGGAAGATTATGGGGGTGCGGGGATTGGGCGGGTGGATGAGTGAATGGAAGTTCTGAAAAACACAGGTTTCAGTGAGGGGCTGAAGGAAATTAGTATTAGAAAATACATGGTTTGGGGGAAATTAATGGTAATGAAGGCGGACAATTCTCCAGGGCCCGATAATCTGCATCCCAGAATACTTAAGGCCCTGGAAAAAGGGTGATCATTTCCCAAGTTCTTTGGGCTAGGGAATGGTTCCTCCAGATTGGAAAGTAGTGAATGTAAATCCACCCTGTGAAAAAAAGGAGACAGAAAGAAAACTGAGCTATAGACCAGTGAGCCTAACGAAGGGAATAGGGAGGTTGCTGTCGTCCATTATCAAGGATTTCATAGCACAACATTTGGAAAGCAGTGGTATAATGAGACAAATTCAGCATGGATTACGAAGGGAAAATAATGCTTCACAAATCTACTAGGAATCTTTAAAGATGTAACTGATGGAGTTGACCAGAGAGAACCAGAGGGTGTGGTGTATGTAGACTTACAGAAGGTTTTCCACAAGGTCTCACATAGCAGATTAATATGTACAGTTAAAACACATGCGATTAATGGTAAAGACTTGAGATGGATAACAATTGGATTGCGCAGACAAGAAGCAAAAATGTGCAATAAGTAGGTACTTTTCTGCCTGGCAGGCTGTGACTAGTGGGATACTGCATGAATCTCTGTTAGGACCCTCGCTGTTGGTATTGTATATTAATGAATTGGACGAGGGAACTAAATGTATTATCTCCACATTTGCAGATGATACAAAGTTGGTCGGAGGGTAAGCTGCGAGGAGGATGCAGAGATGCTTCAGCGGGATTTAGTCATGCTGAGTGAGTGGGTACAGGCATGACAGATGCGCCATAATGTGGATAAATGTGTGGTTTTCCGCTTCGATAACAAAACTAGGAAGGAAGGTTATTAATTATATGGGTGTAACTTGAGAGATGTGGATATTCAGTGTGGCTTTGGTGTCTTCGTGCACCAGTCCCTGAAATTAAGCGCGCAGGTACAACAGGCATGAACGAAGGCAAATAGAATGTTGGCCTTCATTGCGAGAGGGATCGAGTTTGGAATAGGGATGTTTTACTGCGACTGTGAAGGGCGTTGGTGAGGCCATACCTGGAATATTGTGAGCAGTGTTGTTGTCATCATCTGAGGAAGGATGTTGTTGCTATGGAGGGAGCGCAGCGAAGGCTTACCAGGCTGATTCCTGGGATGGAGGGACTGTCATATCAGGGGAGACCAAATCGGTCAGGATTATATTATTTGGAGTTTAGGAGATTTCATAGAGCATAGAACAGTACAGGCCCTTCTGCCTATGATGTTGTGCCGACCATTTATCCTAATCAAAGATAAACCTAACCTACACCCCTTCAATTTACTGCTGTCCATGTGCCTGTTCAAGAATCGCTTCAAAGTCCCTAATGACTGAGGCTCCACCACCTCTGCTGGCAGTGCATTCCACACACCCACCACTCTCTGTGTAAAGAACCGACCTCTGACATCTCCCCTATACCTTCCTCCATTCACCATGATATTATGTCCCCTCGTGACAGCCATGTCCACCCTGGCGAAAAGGCTCTGCCTATCCACTCTATCCATGCCTCTCATCACCTTGAACACCTCTATCGAGTCACTTCTCTTCCTTCTTCGCTCCAGTGAGAAAATCCCTAGCTCCCTCAATTTTCTTCATCAGACATGCTTTGCAATCCAGAAAGCATCCCGGTAATCACATCTCTACCCTCTCCAAAGCATCCAAATCCTTAGTATTATGAGGCGACCATAACTGGACACAATATTCCAAGTGTGGTCTAACTAGAGTTTTATAAAGCTGCAGCAGAACCTCGCGTCACTTGAACTCAATCCCCCTGATAATGAAAGCCAACACACCATACGCCTTGTTAACAACCCTATCAACCGAGGGGGCAATTTTGAGGGATCGATGTACGTGGAACCCAAGATCCCTCTGTTCCTCCCCACTTCCAAGAATCCGTTAACCCTGTATTCATCATTCAAATTCGACATTCCAAAACGAATTACTTCACATTTATATAATCTCAGAGAAACTTACAAAATTCTTACAGGATTAGACGGTAGATTCAGAAAGAATTTCCCCGATGTGCGGGAGTCCAGAACTAGGGATCAGCGTTTGAGGATAACCTTTTCGGACTGAGATGAGCAGAAATGTCTTGAACTAGAGAGTTATGAATCTGTGGAATTCGTTACTACAGAAAATAGTTGAGGCAAACGCATTGTGCAATTTCAAGAAGGAATTAGATATACGCTTTGGGCTAAAGGGGTTAAGGAATATCGGGGGGAAACGGGATCAGAGTATTGAATTTGATCATCGGCTATGATGAGAATGAACAGCGGGACTGGTTCGAAGGGCAGAATTCCCTCCCCTGCTTTTATTATCTATGCTTCTTATATTGCAATCAGACGCGTGAGTTCGCACAATTGGAATACAACCAGTCCAGTTGCTGTGCTTAAATTCGGAGATGCGGTGTGTCTACATCTGTACTGGGCAGTCATCATCCATGGGTTCTGATACTCGGATAAGTCTAATGTTGACGAGAAGCATTATTCCCTTTTCACGTCGCTATAAACGGGAATCTCGTCGCGATCAAATGTGGTGCCTTCATTCTGATTCAACGCTTTCAGATTTAAGATGGCATATGTAGGCCCATTTCCATCGTTGTCCGTCACTGGAGACGATGCCCCCTGCAATAAGCAACCGTGGCAAAGGAGAAGGGTATCATCTATTCCTGAAACTTTTGTTCGTCTTTGACTTCCAAAAAATATGATCTGACTAAATACATAGCCACGCTGCCGTCTAAGCCTTTCTCAACAATCCCGCGGCTTCGCTGCTTATCAGTCATCTCTCTCTCTCCCTTCTCTCTCTCATTCCTGTCTCTCTTACAGCCTCTCTCTTTCAGCCTCTTTTTCCCAGTTTCCCTCTCTCTCTATCTGACTCTCTCCTTTCTCCCGATTCCCTTATCGCTCTGTCTCTTTCTATCTGTCTCTATCCTACCACCTACTCTCTGTATCTGTCTCTCTGTCTCTTCCTCTTCCAATACCCCGTAATTATATTACTCCATTAAGTAGCTGGTCTCCCTTACTTTCTGGTTCCTCTCTCTCTCACTTTCTCTCTGTCTCTCTCTCTCTCACTGACTCTTTCACCCCCTCTTTATTTCGCTCATATCTGGCTTCATCTCACTGTCTAACTGCTCTCTCTCTCTCCCATTTTTCCACCTGCCTCTCTTTGCCTCTGCCTCACCTTCTGTGTGACTCTCTCCCTCTCTCTCGCTCTCTCTCTCACTCTTACTCACTCTCTCTCTCACTCTCTCTCTCAGTCTCCCCATCTCTCTCTCTGTCTGTCTTTTTCTCTCTCTCTCTCACTCGCTCGGTCCATCTCTCTCTGTCTCTCTCGCTCTCGTTCTGCCTCTTTCCCACTCTCACTCTTTCTGTCCGTCAGTCTCTCTCCTTTCTCCACCCTTTATTTCGTTCACATCTTTCTTTGTCCCTCTTTGACAACGTGTCATGTCGACTCGAAACGTTAGCTTTTTTCTCTCTCAAATGCTGCGAGACCTGCTGAGATTTTACAGAATTTTATCTTTGTCTTCGTCTTTCTATATAATGCTCACTGTCTCTCCTTTCTCCCTCTCTTTGTCTCTCCCTCGCCCCTTCCCTCTCTCTCTCTCTCATTTGTCTCGCTCCACGTTATCTCACTCTCTCCCCCCTTTCCGACCCCCCGTTTATATTGCTCCATTCTGTCACCGACTGTGAGTCTCTGTTTCTATTTGTCTCTCTTACTCGCTGCCTCTCTTTCGCTCTCATTCTTTCTGTCCATCTGTCTCTCCTTTACTCGTTAACTTTTCTCTCTCTCAAATGCTACCAGACCAGCTGAGATTTTCTCTTTGTCTTTCTATATACTGCTCTCTGTCTCTCCTTTCTCCCTCGCTCCCTCTGCACCTCTCCTTAGGGGATGGTTTTGCACAGTAGGCTAAACAGCTGGCGGGGAATTCAGAACAATGCCAGAAGCGTAGTTTCAATTCCCGTTCCGGCCTCGCAGAACAGGCACCGGAATGTGGCGACTAGGGGCTTTTCACAGTAACTTCATTGAAGCCTACTTGTGACAAAAAGCGATTACTATTGCCCTCTCTCACTCATTTACGTCGCTCTACGTTATCTCTCTCTCTCGCCTCCCCCCTCCCTATCTCTATCTTTCTTCTCTCTATATCTGTCTCCCTCTATCTCTCTCTCTCTCTTTCTCCCTCTCCCCCTTTCAGCCTCCCACTCTCTGTGTCTGCCTCTCTGTCTCTTCCCATTCCCCGTCATTCTATTACTCGCTGTCGCTGGTCTTCTCTCTCACTATAATGTCTCTCTCTCTCGCACTCTCTCTGCGTCTCTGTCTCTGTCTCTCCCTCTCTCTCGAAGTATCTCTGTTCTTCGGGCCTCGTTTTCTCATTTTCCTTCTCTCTGTATCGGCTCTCTCCTTTCTCCCTATCGCCTTATCGCTCTGTACCTTTCTGTCTGTCTGTCTGTCTCCTATCTCCCACTATCTGTATCTGCCTCTCTATCTCTTCCTCTTCAAATATCTCGTCATTCTATTACTTCTCTGTGTCGCTGCGCTTCTCCCTCGTTTCCCGGTTGCTCTCTATCTCACTCTCTCTCTCTCTGTCTCTCGCTCTCTCTCAGTTTCTATTCTCCCCCTCTTCCTTTCGCTCACATCTGGTTTTACCTCACTATCTAACTGCTCTCCCTCCCATTTAGCCATCTCTCTGCTTCTCTCTCTGCATCTGCCTATCCCGCTGTGTGACTCTCTCTGCCTCCCCCCCTCTCTCTATCACACACACTCTCTCTCACTTATTCTTTTTCTCTCTCACACTCCCTGTCTCTGTCTCTCTCTCTCTCTCTCCCTCTCTCCCTAACTATCTCTCTCTTTCAGCATATTTTTCTCATTTTCTCTCTCTCTGTCTGGCTCTCTCTCATTTCTCCTATGCCCTTATCGTTCTGCACCTTTCTGTCTGTCTCTCTATCTCCTATCTCCCACTATCTGTATCTGTTTCTCTGTTTCTTCCACTTCTAATACCCCGTTATTCTATTACTCCAATCTGTAGCTGCTCTTCTGCCTCACTTTCTGGTTGCTCTCTCTCTCTCACTCTATCTCTGTGTCTCTATCACTCACTGTCTCATTTCTTCGCCACTAACTTTCGCCCACATCTGGCTTTATCTCACTATCTAACTGCTCTCTCTTTCCCATTTCTCCATCTATCTGCCTGTCCCTCTCCCTCTAACTCTGTGTGTGTCTCTCTCATCTCTCTCTCTCCCTCTCGCATTGCCCAATTTTGCCCCTCTTTCTATCGCTCACTTCTGTCCATGTCTCCCTATATAACTGTTTCCTTTGCATATCTCTGCCTCACCCTCTCCTTTCTCCCTATCTCTCACTCTCTCCAATCTCTCTCTGTCTCTCTCTCTCTGTCTCTCTCTCTCTGTCACACACTGACTCTCTCTCTCTCTGCCTCTATCTCTCTCACTCTCTCTGTCACACACTGGCTCTCTCTCTCTCTGTCTCTCTGTCTCTCTCTCTCACTCACTCTCTCTGTCACACACTGACTCTCTCTCTCTCTCTCTCTCTCACTCTCTCTGTCACACACTGACTCTCTCTCTCTCTGTCTCTCACTCTCTCGCGCTCTCTCTCTCACTCACTCTCTCTGTCACACACTGACTCTCTCTCTCTCTCTCACTCTCTCTGTCACACACTGACTCTCTCTCTCACTCTCTCTCACTCTCACTCTCTCTGTCACACACTGACTCTCTCTCTCTCTGCCTCTCTCTCTCACACTCTCTCTGTCACACACTGACTCTCTCTCTCTCTGTCTCTCTGTCTCTCTCTCTCTCACTCACTCTCTCTGTCACACACTGACTCTCTCTCTCTCTCTCACTCTCTCTGTCACACACTGACTCTCTCTCTCTGTCTGTCCCTCTCTCTCTCACACTCACTCTCTCTGTCACACACTGTCTCTCTCTCTCTCTCTCACTCTCTCTGTCACACACGGACTCTCTCTCTCTCTGTCTCTCTCTCTCACTCACTCTCTCTGTCACACACTGATTCGCTCTCTCTCACTGTCTCTCGCTCCCCTTTACCTCCCCCTCTTTATATTTCTCCATTCTGTCACCGACTGCCTGCCTCTGCCTCTATGCCTCTCTCTCTCTCTCACTCTTTATGTCCGTCTGTCTCTCTCTTTTCTTCCCCTTTACTTATTTCGCTCACATCTTTCTTTGTCTCTCTTTGACAATGTGTCATCTGGAATCGGAAGAGAGCTTTTTTTCTCTCTCTCAAATGATGCCAGATTTCCCGAGATTTTCCCGCATTTTCTCTTTGTCTTTGTCTCTTTCTATCGAATGCTTACTGTCTCTCCTTTATCCACTCTCTGTCTCCAACTCTCCTTTCTCCCCCTACATCAGTCTGTCCCGCTCCTTTCTCCCTCACACTAGCTCTCCCTCTCCTTTCTCTCTCTCACTACTTCTCTCTCTACGTTTTCTCTCTCTCTCGCGCCCCTTCCACTCCCGCTGTTTATATTGGTCCATTCTGTTACCGACTGTCAGTCTCTGTCTCTCTCTCTCTATCTCTCTCTCTGGCTCTCTCTCTGTCTCGCTCTCTCTCTCTCTCTCTGTCTCTCTGTCTCTCTCCCTCTCTCTCTGTCTCTCTGTCTCTCTCTCTGTCTCTCTATCTTTCTGTCTCTCTCTGTGTCTCTCTCTCTGTCTCTCTCTCTCTGTCTCTCTGTCTCTCTCTCTCCCACTCCCTGTCTCTCTCTCTTTCTGTCTCTCTCTCTCCCACTCTCTGTCTCTCTCTCTTTCTGTCTCTCTCTCTCGC